>NC_134868.1:41385673-41685673 GCF_049852395.1 Peromyscus maniculatus bairdii
AAGGGAGGGAAGCAATCAATATTTCTATCCAGCTGTGGCACCAGTGAATGAAAGAATCTTTCTTAGAACTGAAGGGATTCGATTGACAGTAGCATGCCCGAACTTCTGAAACCTCATCCTGCCGCTTGTGTATCTACCTTTCCCCCTCTATCCAGAATGATCTCTTCTAAAAAGGATATTGGTAAAGTGACCTTGTGTCTTCCACTCTTCTCATGTCGAAGCCTTCAGCTTTTTATCCCTGTTACTATATGTTTTTCCCTAAATCTCCTTCTCGATTTGAGGAAAAGTATAGAAAATAGCATAAGACAGCTTTCTATAATCATGAATAATACAGCCTTTCTTGTGTTTTCCAAATCTGGAAAAAATTAATCATTTTATGAAAATTAATATACCAATGTTGGTTAAAAGGAATACAGAGAACCAAAAATATACCAATAATTGTGGAAATAGAAAAATAAAACACTATCCAAAAATATTTCTTACAGACTTACAGAAGAAAGCTTCAAAATTTTGGGGGATATATAAATATATTATATCATTTATATATTATATGTACATAAACACAAAATTCAGGTCTGATCTTAAAATATGACCAATTATAACTGTAGGCAAACCTAACTGAAGAACATAGATGCTACTTATCAAAGGAAATATCATTGTCAAATTTGAAAACATTTAAAAAGTCTTACAGGATGACCAAGTTCAGAAAAAAATTGTCTTTTATTCACTCAAATATATCCTGTAATATATATATATATATATATATATATTTTCATACAGTATATTCTGATCATGTTTTTCCCTCTCCCTGCTCCTCCCAGATTCTCCTCAACACGCCAGCCTATCTAACTTCACCCCCTTTTTCTCTCTCTTTAGAAAACAAACAGGCCACCAAAAGAAAAATAAACAAACCAGAATAAAAGATGAGTTAAAAAGAAAAGAAAAAGCACAGGAAACACAGAAACACAAACAGACACACACACACCATAAAAAACACAAGATCTGAAACCATAAAATGCCCAAAGCAATATGACAAAAAAGTCTATCAAGATGCAACTGAATTTATTTTATGTTTGCCATCTACTGGACTTTAAGTCCAGTTAACCACTTTAAGTGTGGTTAATATGCCCAGGGAAACTTCCTTAGAGAAAACTGATTTTTCATCTGTAAGCAAATGTCAGTTGCAGATAGCTTCTTGATTAGAGATGGGAGCTCGTGTCCATTTCTCCCTCCTGTTAGCATGGGGTCACATCAGACTTGAACCTGTACAGGCCCTGTGCATGCTACCTCATATATGTGATAGTCCTATTATGACTGGAAGGCCTTATTTTCTTGGTATCATCCATTCTCCCTCCCTCTGCCTCCTACAGTTTCCCCACCTCCTTTTCTAGAAAGTTGCCTGTGTTGCGTGCGTGCATGCGTGCGTGCGTGCAGGTGTGCATGTGCATGTGTGTTGGGGTTAAGGATTTGATGAAGACATCCCATTTAGGACTGAGTGTTCACATCTTGTAAAGTTGACTTCATAAAATTTATTATTATAGTTGATTTTCATGAACCACAAGGTTGTTTGATGAACAAGATGACATGCTCTGGAAGGTTATGGAACACAATTGCAGTTATATGGTAAGGAATTAGCAACTATTTGCCAATGGATTCTTTGGATAAACTGATTCAGAAGTCTAAAAAGATAACATAGGCATTGTGTGCATGAAAAGCTTGTGGTCAGCAGCCTTTGGGTCAGTGATTTATTTGCCAAGTCCTTGCTTTGGGAAGCTTTCATCTGTGAGTTTGTCACTGTTGGTTGGGGGAGGCCCTGTTGTCTGTTGTGATGTTCGGTGGCTGTAACAGGAGTTTTCCTTCACACTGTTGCTCTCAAAATGAACAATGAGGTATCTTCCGACCTGTCGGAGGAGACCAATATAGATACAGTCACTTTGCTTCATAAAACTGTGGGCAAGCATTTTCTTTTTCTAATCTCCTGAAGATAGTTTAACCTTGCTTTGGATATTGAGTGTTAGGAGGGGAAGTTACAGGGCTCTTCAGTCCATTTTATAGGTAAACACACTCTGAGAGTCTAAGATGGAAACAGAATATAGTAGATCTCTAAACATTAATTTCTCATAAATATTTTCAAGGGGTATAACATATACTCAATAATATGTACTTTGGAAAACCCTAAGACTATTAGGTAAAGACCATATAAAAGAAAATCTAAAAACATATCTGGTACCTCTGTTTTTCAACACCATTTCGGAAGTGCTAATACAAAACAATAACTGTATGGTTTAGTGGATACTAACCACATTAAAGAAAAGGAGGAGGAAATGTTTTCATTTGGACGGTGTAACTTCCACCCACCAAATGCCAATGAATTAACAAAGCACCGGTAGAGTTGGTAAAGGAGTGGAAGACAGCATTGCAGACCCAGGGCACGCTGCCCTAAAGGGCTGCAAAGCAACGCAGAGACCTGAAACCTTCTGATTCTCAGACTGGCCAATTCTGTGCAAGAATGTGGAAATATAAACACTTGTCACTTGCTAAGGACTCTTGTTAAAATAACTTTATGAATGATTTCCCTGCTTTCCAAATGCCCATCTAGGGGACTCCATCATGCCCTGGACGTACATTGGCCAAGTTAAACACACTCCTCTTTACTTTAGCCATCCTCTCTCTTCTCCAGTTAAAATAAGCATGTCTTTGATGGCTTTGGTTTTAGCACTAGCAGTAGCAATATTTTATTTATCGCATTTTTCCACAAATACACTGCTGCATATTAGGATAGGTGGAGAACATAGAGCATTTTAAGGAGGGTGGAGAACCAGCTACTGCATATTATATGTATTAGGGAGGGTGGTGAACACAGCTACTGAGTATTAGGAGCGGGGAGAACTCAGCTACTGCATATTAGGAGTTTGGAGAACACAGCTAAGTTGAGAAGCCAGCTTGCTCTTTTCCTGTATGTCAGGCATATAGGTGGGCGCAGTTTAAGTCCATACTATTGAAAAATTACTTATTGCTCCATGGCATGAACCTTTGAGACTGTAGCCAAACATCATAAGTGCTAAACCCAATTCTGGGACACTGAATCCCTGAAGTCCTAGAGACACAAATGCAGTGACCTTTAGTGCTACCATGAAGATTTCATCATTTGTTAAAAAAAAAATATATTTTACTTCAGGTCACTTAAGCTTAATTTACCACAATTAAAAACTTCACATAGCATGTATTTGTTTGCATCGTATCAGAATACATGTAATATCTGGAAATTAGGAGCTCCTCCATATTCTAATAATGCAAGGTAAGTGCACTGAGTGATGAATAATGGATGGGAATCTTCAAAATAGTATGTGAGGGCAGATTATAGATCATCTCGTCTTCAATAATTCATCTGCTTACTGCCTTACATCATACAGGTTATGAGTCCCATTTAACACAAGAGGAAGCACAGACATCAAGCGGTTAACTGGCCTGCTCAGGGCCACATGGGACATTGTTTGTAGACACTGGGCTAAAGGTCAAGGACAGCATCAAACCCTTTTCTCTGCTCCTTTTCCTATGATTAGAAACATTTGTTTTAGCTGGTCAAACATTGGACCGTGCAATACTGAAATGACCTTAAAGCAGAAGCAGTGTGCAGACACACACACACACACACACACACACACACACACACACACACACACACACGAATGCAGAGAATTGCTTAGGCCCAGTCTAAGTGATTTGGAGCTGTAATTATGACATTTGGAGAGAGAATCTTCCTTATCCTCAGAAAACTTGACCAAGATTCAAAATATCAAAATGGTTTTCAAGCTCCAGCATGCTTAAGTCCTCTCCTCCTGACAATATTTCTTTTTTTCAGCAGTTACCACAGACAATTCTAAAGCAGCTATTCCATTATTGAGAGAGACATATCAGGGCAATCTGGAGATTTGGGGGACCAAGTAGATTGATATTGAGTGAAAGTGACCTGATATAATACAGTACCATGTACAGTGAATATATATGTGTATATATATTATAGGAAATTAGAAAATAACATAAACTAACCAAATAAACATTTAAAGGACATGAGAAGATAAAGGGACAAAAAAGTAAAGAAAAGGATATGTCTTTTCTACTAGCTGGACATGGTGATGGATCCCTACCATCCCAGCAGTCAGATTGAGGCCAGTTTAGGCTGTACAGTGAGTCCCTGCCACAACTACACATTTGCCAAAGGACGTGCTCCATCTTTGACTAGATTCCAACAGCATGAATCAGACTTCAGGATTTAGTGGTTGGAGGGCTGATCCCTGAAAGTAGCATGAAGCCCATGGGTGTTAATAGTCACCTTTCCAGCCGGGCGGTGGTGGCGCACGCCTTTAGTCCCAGCACTCGGGAGGCAGAAGCAGGCGGATCTCTGTGAGTTCGAGGCCAGCCTGGGCTACCAAGTGAGTTCCAGGAAAGGCGCAAAACTGCACAGAGAAACCCTGTCTTGAAAAACCAAAAAAAAAAAAAAAATAGTCACCTTTCCCTGTGAGAACTTCATTTTTAAGATCCCTTTTGGCCTCTGAGTGGCTGGTGTGTCTCGCAACTGTCTTGCTCGTTGCTAAGAAAGCAAATACTCCTTCCACGGCCATTGCCGAGGCTGTTTAATGGGAGTCTGTGTTCTCTCCTCTCAGCCTGTCTGACGTGGCTTAACAGGATTTGGTGGCCAGAAGTGGTTCTCAGTTAGAGTGGCTCCCAGGTGAGGAAGTGTGCTTGATGTTTGCACCTATGTATGGGTGGGAATGGAACATTCAAAGCCGCAGAGACCTAGGGGCTCAGAGGGAACACAGGTTACAGTTCCACCTGTGTGTCTCAGGTACACTCATGTACCATATTGAGTAGAATGTGTCCCATTAGGGATTCTTCAAAGGCATGTCCAGACAATAGTGATTTAAAAAAATGACACCAGGAGGAGGAGGAGTTACCTGCTGGTTTCCTTTGTCATCATAGCATCCCTTCATTGCAGTCAAATACTACTTCAGTATCTTCCAAATTCTTTTTCATGTCACCAGTTGTTCAAGCATGTGTTCCTTAACTTGCACACGTTTGTTAACCTCCCAGTTTTCCATTTTCTGCTGATTTCTAGTTTTATTGCATTAAGTTCGGAGGATAAAAATATTGGTATGATTTTGCTTTTCTTAAGGTTATTAAGGCTTGTTTTGTGGAACTCGGAGAGATGGCTTATTGATTAAGAGCACTGGCTGTTCTTCCAAAGGACCCAGACTTGATTCCAGCGATCACACTGTAGCTCACAAATGTCTGTAACTCCACTTCCAGGAAATCCAATGCCTTCTTCTGCTTTCTGTAAGTATCAGGCATACACGTGGTACACAGGCTTACACGCAGGCAAAATACTCTTATATAAAACCAACAAAAAGGCAAACTTGTTTGTGTTCTAAAATGTGATCATTCTTGGAGAGCATCCCATGTGGGCTCGAGGACAATGTATACTGTCGGGGCTCTGTGTATATCTTTTGAGGCTAATTCAACCATATGGTAATGTTCATGTTTCTCTGCTGGTTTATCTGAGGTAAACAGATTACTGAATGTGCTGTTTTCATCATTATTTATATAGAGTATCTTCATCCTTTCAGCCTGTGTGAACCTTTCAGTGTGTATTGCATTTTCTGCAGACAACGTATAATTGAATCTTGTTTGCTTTGTTTTATTTTCCATTTACTGAGCCACCCTATGTCTTTGGGAGGTTTAATCATTTACACGTAGAATAATTACTGACAGGGAAAAATTAACTACTATAATTTTGTTAATTTTTAAAAATGAGTTGTGTAGTCTGACTTTCCTTTGGGCTGCCAGCTCACAAGTAATAACTTCTTAGTAATTTGAAAGCTCGGCTTTAGCTTAGGCTTGTTCCTAACTACTTTTATAACTTAAATTAACCCATTTCTACTCATCTATGTTCTGTCACATCCTGCTTCATCTGTGTGTCCTGACATCTTTTGTATGCCCCAATTCCTCCTCCTACTTTCTCTCTCTGTCTAGAAGTTCCTCCTATACTTTATGCCTAGCTATTGGCCATTCAGCTTTTTAATTATACCAATCATAGCAATACACCTTCACACGGTGTACAAATATCCCACATCAGAGTTGCATCTTCTAGTGTCCTTTTTGATTTCTTCTCCTTAGTATTTTAAAGTTTTCATTGTGTTTTCACTTCCTGATTAGGTTTATTTTAAGCTATTTTCTTTATTTGAAGTTATTTGTGAATGAGCTTGTTTTTCTCACTTCATTATTGGGGCACTCCAGGTTCTGTATGATTTGTAGGTGCCCAACATCTTTGCTGAGTATGTTCATTAGTTCTGGTGCAGTCTTTAGGGTTTCTGTGTGCAGGATTACATCTTTAGAACATAGGGATAATTCGACTTCTTACTTTCCAATTTGAATCTATTTTACTTATTTTTGTCTGTCTAGCCTAACCTATAAGTACTATATCAAATAAGGGAGAAAAAGATATCCTTGTTTCATTGTTCATTTTGGTGGAAATGATTTCAGTTCTTCTTCATTTAGTGTATGCTATCGGTTTGTCATATATGATCTTTATCACAGTGAGGTTTATTTCTTCTATTTCTGATGGCTTCGGAGCTTTTACCATAAAAGGAAGTTAGGCTTTGTCAAATGCCCTTTGTGCATCTATTGAGTTTATCAGGTAGTTTCTGCCCTTGGGTTTACTGATGTGATGTATTATGCTAATGAATTTACATTTGTTGAAGCACCCCTGTATCCCTAAAATGAAGCTTACTTGGTCATGATGGATGATGTTTTTGGTGTGTAGTTGACTTTTGGGAAAGTATTTTAGTGAGAATTCTTCGCATCCATGTTATCAGGGAGGTTGGCCTATTTCTTCCTTTTGTGTGTGTATCTGTTTTTTTGTATTTGGGTAATACTGGCTGCATAAAAATCAGATTGGTAGCATTCGTCCCCTTTATGTTTTATGCAGTGATTTAAGGAGTATTAGTGTGAGTTCTTTAAAGGTCTAATGGAATTCTGCAGTGAATCCATATGGACCTGGCTTTATTTGAATTGAGAGACTTTTTCTTACTACTTGTTGATATTGATCACTGCTAACCAGTTAAACATGTCTATTTAACCCTTGCTTCAGTTAGATCATATGTGCCTGTATTTTTTAATTTTCTGAAATATAGGTTTTTAAAGTATTTTCTAATGATACTGTATATTTCTTTGGTGTTTGTACAGTTTTTCCCTTTACATCCCTACTTTTGTTAATTTGCATCTTCTCTTTTTTTTCTTGGTTAATTTGGCAAAAGGTTTGTTAACTTGTTTATATTTGCAAAGACCAGCTTTGCTTCCTGCACCTTTGTGCTGTTATTTTATTTCCATTTCATTCATTTCTTCTCTGACCTTTTTTTGCCTGCCTACTCATTTTTTTGGATTATGATATACGATTCTGACAATCAGGAATCTGGGATCAGTTTATTTGGATGATTCTTGCTCAGGGGTTTCCATGTTGCTGTTAATAATCCAATCATGGTTGTGTTATCTGAAGCTTTACCTGATATTCACTAGAGGAGCCTGTTCTATGCTAGTTCCTCACATGGATACCTGCTGGAAACTTTACAGTCTTCATTATGGAATCACCATAATATGGACTGTCATTAAAGAATGATTATAACAGCTCCCAGTCCATCTAATAGAATAGAGAGCAAGATGAAAGCCATTTTGCATTTTGTAGCCTGTCACTTAATGCCTTGTGTTTCTAGGCATAATTTCATAGTCCTCATTCAAGGGGCAGGGCTTTAAATTCTAGCTCTTGTAAAAACAAATATAAAGTAATTTATTGACTTACTTTAAAGCAATTTTATAAGATCTTGAGTATACTTTACACATTCTTCTATAACGGTTGTGCATAACACTTTTCCTGTATATAAAATGTTCAACCACTTAGTGGTTTATAGATGAAGAAATATATGAATTAGAAGATAAATTATCTAATTACGAATTGGAAAATATATAATGAGAATGCCAACACAAGTCGAAGCTCTCTACTTCATATTATATTGTTGGTATGCATAATTGCATATAATTCTAATTTGCATCTGTCACAATACAAATAAAATTAAGATGCATCTCTTTAATTTCTATACAGTCTCTCCCCATGCTACTAGTCTATAGATTGTCATTAAGATATAAAGCTGATTATTCAAAGAATCTCTTGGTTTGGAGTTCTTTGGTAAAGAAAAACCTGAGGCATCTGGAAGACATTTGGAGCATTGTTTCCAGTTTCTGAATAGGCCAAGGTATTGTAGAAGGCCTTGGGCTTTCGAGTTTTGCTTAAAAATATCAATTCCTAGCCGGGCGGTGGTGGCGCACGCCTTTAATCCCAGCACTCGGGAGGCAGAGGCACGCGAATCTCTGTGAGTTCGAGGCCAGCCTGGACTACCAAGTGAGTTCCAGGAAAGGCGCAAAGCTACACAGAGAAACCCTGTCTCGAAAAAAAAAAAAAATCAATTCCTCTTTTTTTCTAAAATGAATTTTTGCTAAAAGTCTAATTTATTCAATTGTAAATCTCTAAATTTTGAGGTAATAAATTTCAACTGCAATTTGCTTTTTTATCTTTTTGGAAATGAGACAAAAGGGAAAAAAATCAAGTAATTTTAAAAGTCACCTAAACTTTTCTTTAAAAATGAAAGAACATATTGAAGGAGAACTGGATATTTTGCTTCAGACTAACAGAGTCTTAAAGATTATTTGATGAGTTAAAATATTTTAGCATTTTAGCTGGACAGTGGTGGCTCACACCTAAAAATCCCAGTACTCAGAAGGCAGAGGTAGGCAGAGCTATGAGTTTTGAGAGGCTAGCTGGGTCTGCAGAATGAGTTCTAGGACAGTCAAGGCTACAGAAACCCTGTCTCGATAACAAAAAAAAGGAAGGAAGGAAGGAAGGAAGGAAGGAAGGAAGGAAGGAAGGAAGGAAGGAAGAAAGGAAGAAAGAAAGAAAGAAAGATAGATTGATTTTAGGATTTTAATGGCTTTAAATACTCCTTCACTTTGTAAAAACAGATTGTCACCATTGATCTACTTGTGGTCTGTTCAGTCTTCTATAGAATGTCTTTTATGCACTCTCATTTCAGTCTACAAGACAATTACCAGTGACTTTTCTTTCCATTCATATCTCTAGGGGGTCCAGCTTGGGGATATGCTACTTGCATTAATTTACCCATGTGCTTAAAATTTGGAGGAGAACTCTCTTTTTTGAAAACAGACTTTTGAGTTAGGTCATAAAAGAGACACAGTTCTTGAGGGTAATTTTAAAATAACCTAGGCTAATATATATATATATATATATATATATATATATATATATATATATATATATATATATATATATATAGCTAATTGACAGACTAATACAACACAGAGAAATCTAAAGCAGAGTGCAGGGCATTTGTAAAGTGGTGACATAAAATGTGAGGTAGGCACATGTTCTATTTGAACGGCCAAGTGGGCGAGAAAGGGAATTTAAAAAAGGAAAGAAAGAAGGAAAAGAAGCAAGGGAGAAAACCAGTGGCTGTGTCTGGGCTTCTGGGTCAGATCTGGCTGGACAGGACCAGTGTCCTCATGGGATAGACAGTGTGAGGGGTATGACACAGGAAGTGCACCAGGCAGTAGATTACTTATGCAGCATACAAGCCAGGAAGAGCCGATGAAAGTGTTTCTCACATCTCTCAATTACTTGTTATTTGGCTATTATAAATATTTAAATTTATAATGCCCATTTTATTTTTTAGTTATTTAAGTCCTTGAGGTAGCCTGTCATGGTCATCAAGATAGGAGGAAGAATTATACTGCATGAAGAAATGGTTCAGGCAGGGTATGGTGCATGCCTTTGATCCCAGTGCTCGAAAGGCTACAGTGGCATGTCTGTGAGTTCTAGGCTAGATAGGTCTACATAGCAAGTCTTTCTTTCTTAAAACAAAAACAAAAAAAGTGATTCTGTTACCATGTTAACCAGCAGGGACAGACAGAATAACAGCCGCTTTTTAACATCATGTCTGAACAACTTAATGGTTTAACAGCTGAAGTATTTCCCAAATCAGCAAATCCAACTCAACAAATAGAACACACACAACCTGGTTTTTAACATGACTCTTGAAGGAAGATTTCTAAATAATTATATAAAAAGATAATGCATCTAAGGCTTTATAAAATGTCCTGGAATCTTAACTTGGAGGTTTGGTACATATACTTTCTAAAAACTTGACACACTCCATGCACTTAGGAGAAAGGGCTTCAGTGGATTGCTGAGTGACATGAGATGGAGTAGTATGGCTGAAGATATGTGAAAAGAACTATAAAGGTGAGCTAGAGTCTGCTCAGCTCTGGAGCTCCACTCAGAAATAGGATCATAAGTAGGTATGAAATAAACGTCTTGGGAGGCTGTGGTATCCTTGTTTGGTTTATGATTATTCACTACCTATTGGTGCATACCAATTCAAGTAAACACAGTGAGCATAGTGGAAATACAATGATACCTAAGATGGGCACATGTTTGGTGTGTACTTGCTGTATGATGGGAGAGACATACAGATATAGCTTACTAAATAGTCCTTATCAAAAGTAAAAGTCGTCTTTGGATTGCATCTAAACCCTGTGCAAACAGTCTTGTCAGAAGATGGGCCTAACCACAAAGCAAGCTTCTCATTTTAAAGCAGAACCTTTGATTGTTTGTTCGGTTGGTTGGTTTATCCAGACAGGGTTTCTCTCTGTAGCGTTGTGCCTTTCCTGGATCTCGCTCTGTAGACCAGGCTGGCCTCGAACTCATGGAGATCTGCCTGCCTGTGCCTCCTGAGTGCTGAGATTAAAGGCGTGTGCCACCACTGCCTGGCCTAAAGCAGAACCTTTGATTGCACAAAACAAAAAGCATCTTGCTTATATTTTCATTTACGAGTTTTGTTTTTGTTTTTATGTTTCTAGTTTACATTTTACACACCAATAGTATATTATACAGATTTTTTTGGTTTTTTGAAGCAGGGTCTTATTAGGTTTCCCTGGAGGGACTGAAACTATCTATGTTGACCAGGTTGGCCTTGAACTCATAGGAATCCACCTGCCTCTACCTCCCAAGTGCTAGGATTAAAGGCATGTACCACCATGCTCAGTTGTAGTTGTAGAATAGAGATTTTTTTTTAAAAAAAATACACTGCATGTCAGCTATCCCTTGAAATGACTAAATCTAATGTGCAAAAAGAGAAAAAAAGACATTTTGTTGTTTAAGGGAAACTTATTTCTTTATTTTATTTTTTGGCAAATCATAGGGTTTTATACTGCAAATTATTGTCATTAAGTAAAAAAGAATTTAAACATTCAAATTACTAATGCTGCCTATTACCTTTATTTCATAATATTTTAATTTGGAGGCAATCGTAAGAGCATTTCATTTCTCTGAGGATGTATGTGTGCTTTGTTCTTGTCCAAATCATCAAATGTTGCAAAACATTTATCCAGATGTTTTTATTTCACTTTTTATGCACACATCTTCTACATTTGATTTACTAATGCATCAGAAAAGATAGAAAGAATGAGGGATTTGAAATAGGAAGAAACTTCTGTTTCATTCTAAGTAATTTTCAAACTAAGTCATTGTTCACTACAGGGAAGAAATACAAATAAGAATGAATATTAAAGGTTCCCTGGTCATTAGCAATTTTTTTTAGATTAAATTGCCTTTCTTTTAGATTAAGAACTGTTCTTCTAATTACTTTATTGCTACATTAGTCAGCTTTTTTTTTTTTTTTTTTTTTTTTTTTTTTTTTTTTTAGTTTTTCGAGACAGGGTTTCTCTGTGTAGCTTTGTGCCTTTCCTGGAACTCACTTGGTAGCCCAGGCTGGCCTCGAACTCACAAAGATCCACCTGCCTCTGCCTCCCGAGTGCTGGGATTAAAGGCGTGTGCTCATTAGTCAGCTTTTTATCTCTATGATGAACCTAGGCTAGTAACATAAACAGAAATGGCTCATTTTAGCTGTTTGGGAGGTTCTGGGCCAAGAGCTGATGGCCCAGTTGATTTGGGTCTCTGGTGTTGGTGACATCTTGTTGAGAACATAGGGTGTAGTGATGAAAATAGGGTTCTATAATCTCTTTAAAGGGCATGGTCCAGTGACCTAAATACCTCTGTGGTGATATTGTGTTCCCTAATATATTGTGTACCCCAATAAACTTATCTGGGAGTCAGAGACAGAACAGCCACTAAATTAAACTTTGGGTTAGACCATGGTAGCACATGCCTTTAATCCTAGCATTCCAGAGGAGAGATCCATCAGGATCTCTGTAAGTTCAAAGCCACACTGTAAACAGCCAGGCATGGTGACACACGCCTTTAATCCCAGAAAGTGATGGCAGGAAGCAGAAAGGGATACAAGGCATGAGGACCAGGAACTAGAGCCTTTTTTAAGCTTTGAGGCTTTTAGCAGCAGTTCAGCTGAGACCCATTCAGGTGAGAACTCAGAAGTTTTCAGTCTGAGGAAATAAGATCAGCTGAAGAAGTGGCAAGGTGAAGTTAGCTCTGGCTTGTTCTGTTTCTCTACTTTTTCAGCTTTCACCCCAATACCTGGCTCTGGGTTTGCTTTTATTGATGAGACCTTTTAAGATTCATGCTACATACCTCCCAATGGGACTCACCTCTTAAACATCCAAAGAATCTCCCAATAGTACCACCACCCTGAGTACTAAGCCTTTACATATGGGAGATATTTGTCTAAACCATAGAGATGGGTCTCTCAGCACCTCCACTTAGTTGTTGACATTAGAAATTTCCTATGCTGTCAGCTTTAGTATTGAATCCATTGTAATTCCAATGGATTTTGATTTCAATGATGAATATTTATTATCTACAAATGGGGATAACAACAGGACATCCACATTTTTTCCTCTTCTCACATGCATTTTCTATGAACCATTAACCACTCATGATTTTAAGTTCAATGAAAAATAGGGAAAATATCACAAAGGCTACAGCATAACACTCAATCATATGCCCTTCTGAATGTGGGACCCCAGGAAATTGCAGAGGTTACCCATCTATGAGCCAGTCCTCAATCACAGCCTTGCACAGTATAATTGACAAAAGTGACAACTAAACCAACTTTAATGGAAGATCATGTAAAGTCTCCCATAAAATCTCCCAACCATATTCATAAAACTAATGTTGATAAGGAATGCTCATAATAAATGGTATGCTATTTTGTGTGCTTTAAAAAAGCAATTCCTTTTCATTAAATTCACATGATGTGAAAGTAATGTATTGGTTAATTTTGTTTGTAGATATTTTGTTTCTAGGAGTTTTATGAAACTTTTGTTACATAGCCAGATAAAAAGCTCCATTTGGGTTAACTCCCAGTTCTGAGGATTGTGGACCCAAGCCCAAACTTAAGGGTCAAAGACTAGGGACTGTTTGGCTCCCTGGAATTATTAGAATTGAGGGAAAAAATGGTTCCAGTGACCTCAGCACTGAAGAGAGAAATCTGAAGGTCCATTGCTTTGTCGCACCTCATCCCAAAGCTCCTTTAAGTCTCCCAGGGGGAAACCATTAGATTTAGATTGAATAGGACTCACTGCATACAGAAGTTGCTGCTTTTAAACTTTTGGATAAATGTAGGTGGGATAAATCTTGGAAGTTAGGGTCAAAGCATGGTTTAGTCTAGATTATACTAATGAAAACCTGGCCAAATAGCTTCATGGAAAAGAGTAGATAATGTGAACTTGTGTTCTCTGCAAATGACCTTAGTTCCAATGCCAGTACCTTGAGAATCTTGCTTGTTGCATTTCATTACTGTTTATTAGAAGACCAATACTTGCACTGTGTAGTCACTTTATTTCATTTGGCCTAAGAATATTAAAATAAGGACCATAATATTCCTCACACCTCTGGAAGGCAATGCATAGGTCTGTCCCAGGGTTAGATGAAGAGTTGGATAGGAACGGCTGCCCATCAGGTACAGAGTTGGACAAGGACAAAGCAATGAATGTATGATGAGGATTCTGACATTCACACCCATGTTCTCTCCATTCACACAAGTTTTGGTCTGTAGTTCAGATGATTTTCCTCTGTGCTCTGAAAAGGAGTTTTATAAGGTCTGTGGAGTTTCTACACGCTGTTTCATATGTTTTAGTACCGCTGATGTTCAGTTTTGCATGTGTTTTATTTTATTCCCCTAATAGTCTTAAAAGAAGGACAAGAATTATTTAAAGGGGAAAAGAGATTATTATTTCAGTTTAAGAGTCCCAGTAGGATGGAGGGAACTTGGAAAGTGTAAAGAGTTCTCTATTCCTATTAAGTGTGACTCAAAAGCCACCCTTGGTTTTATACCCTCTCTTTGTGTAATTTGCTTTCTCTCTAGCATTCTTTTTCAGACTTGCACAACCGCTAATCCTCATAAAGCAGAAGCCACACATGAAATTTAAATTCCAACACATTTGCTAAAATTCCTGCAGGACACTATCTCCTCCCTCTCCATGACCATATTAAATTGACTACATGGAACGCAGTCAACCTTTTTCTCCAACATTCACATCTGGAAAGAGTCCAAGATTTAACAAAGAAATGCATAAATATCAGGTATGATCAGATGTGGACTACCTGGAGTATGCTTTTATGGCCTTTACAAGTAACACTTCATAGAGGAAAACCATTGCATCCATAAGGAGAGGCCCTCTAATTACACCACATTTACAGTCTATCGGATTTTAGTAAATGTCAAAGTATGCAAGATGTATACATCTACGCAAGTGAAGAATTCCAGAGACTCCCTGAGAAGGGTCAGGTTTTATGTTTGTTTTGCAAAATGTTCCAGGTGCTACAAGGCTTTTTCTCCCCCAATCATTTATTAGAAAACACTGGGAGAGAAAGACAAAGGCTTATGAATAGAGCTGCCTCATTCTATTCTGCTAGAGACATCAGACCCTGAAATGTTAAGTCTGAAAAAACATCAACAGTCATGGATTTTACATTCTCTTCCTTTTGACCTTCAGGGACCTTATTGATTCACAGAACAAAGGTCAGATATGGGCAGACTCCATATTGAGGTATGGGTGGGCTCCAAGCCTACTGGCCACAGGACAGGTTTGGTAATGTCTTCCTTTAGCTAGTATTATCTCTGAATCTGTGAACATTTAATTTGGACATTGTTACTGTGATGTGGGATAAGTCTCCCAATTTACAGGTAAAGGAAGTGAGACTAAGAGAGAGGAGGATGACTTTTAGTTAGTATTTTGGTATTTAGTATAGTAGATGCACCCTAAGGCCTCAATCACCTGCTAACAGTATCTGTAACCACATAAACCTGTGATATCTAAAAAAAAAATTATTCATGTACTATTTCATTCATAAGTCTCAATTTCCTATTTTAGGTATTGGCAGAGGCTTTCTATTTTCTTCCCAATATCAAACATCTTCCCTTGTCATTGTAACAGAATCCTGGATTTGTTTGTTTGTTTGTTTAGTTTTGTTTGTTTTGAGACAGTGTCTGGATATGCATGTAGCCCAAGCTGATCTCAGTTTTGCTATGTAGAGGAAGATGATCTTGAACTTCTGAGCTCCTGCCTCCACTTCTCAAGTGCTGGGATTATAGATATGCATCTATGTTATTCACTTCTGGGAACTGAACCAAGGGCTTTGTGCACAATGGCCAAGCTCAGTTGAGCTGCACCTTCAGCTCCTAGGCCTCGGACCTCACTTAGAGTGACTTTGCTCCCTGGAGCAGCACCTATGACAACATTCTGTGAAGTAATCAAGCTACCAGGCTCCGAGGACCAGTGAAATGAAAACAGTTACAGTGTACATTAGCAGGGTGAGTCTGCTTAGAGATCAGTGGTTGCCCCACTTCTTCCTTTATCCACCAAGCCACGTCCCCAGCCCAAAGTCTGTGCTTTTATTTAGGAGACAGGCCTTTTGCATCTAAGCCATCTGTGTTGCCCACATTATCTGTGTTTGCATTTCCCAGACAACAAGTCTTCACTCTCATCCCACTATAAACAAAGATTGCATGTCTCTTTTCACTCACAGCCTGAGGCCTTTCAAGATAGCTTCTTATTTTCAACTTTGACTGAGAGTTAACATTTCCTCTTCCATGTCACATTCTAAAAGGGCATTCAGCATTTAGATTTATCAATGGCCCATTTAGTAGTAGTCAAAATTTTCAACAGATATAGCAATCTTTTTCTTTTCTTTCTTTCTTTTTTTTTTTTTTTTTTTTGAGTGAGGGGGATGTCTTTTTTCTCTTAGACTTTACATTGCAGATGACCATCTAATGAAAGTTCTTGGCTCTAAAGACGAGGCCCCATGAAAACCCAAGTTCTTCACTCTAAAATTGATAGAGCTTGAAATTGTGTCGAGTGTTATGAATGGTAATTCAGAGTGATTCTATTTAGCATGGCTTGGTTTTGAGGCACTATTGTATGCAGCATGTGCTGACCTAAAACTTACGCTCCCCTTGTTTGACTTTGTAAGTGCTAGTGTGATCATGTGTCACCAGGCTTAGCTTCTAAATTCTTCCTACGTTTTGATATTACCTTGTACTTAGGTTTTGAAAACTTGAAATACACGTACTTCTAAAAACTCCTAAACATATTGAGTGTCAGTAAGAAAATACAGCATGCAGGAAGGACACATCTGACTTTTAACTCATTGGGGCACAGGATAAACTGGCCTTAACCTCTTCTCTCTGTGATGTTAGTGACTAGAGCGCAAGTGGAATGTCAGTTTTCTTCTGGCCTCATTGTTTTTTTTTTCTCTCTCTCAGCATAGAACACTTGTTTTTAATGATAAGAAAAATAAGTTAGCCAAGTACCAGCAGAAAAGATCATAGAAGGAAAGATTCTAGATCCACAATTGACTTTTGGCAGTTAGGAATCAATGATGTTCATTACTTTACTCTCTGGATACATATTTCTTCATTATAAGGAAGAAGGGAAGAAAACGATGTCAGTTGTTTGCATCTAGTCCTTAATGATTTTCTTTGCCAAAGGATCCTTCCTTTCTCTGAAGGAAAGAAACTGACTCTTGGGAGCTAGTGGACTCATGCCCAAGGAACTTCTAAGAACCATTTTGAAGATGACATCCTCTAGCCATTAGTTGGTATCTTAATTACCCTAGACAAGGGGAGACTCTCACAGCTGAGCTCAGAGAACACAATAATGATAGAGGTAGAGATAGCTGTGAAAGTATTGCTCTTTCTTTAAACTCTATACCCCCTCAGGTCAGAAAACTAATTTTTTTTGTATCCCTCTTAAAAAGTAAGCTATATAGCTCTCCTTGTGAGATGTTTCTGTTATACAAATTAGGTAGTTTTGAGCCATAACCAGTTTTGTACAGTGATAACATTACATTAAATATATCGTAAGGGACCAATAAAACAATTTTGAAAGTGAGAAAAGCGACCTAATCCCCAAGCTACACTATCCCTTTGTACAAAACCCAAAAATTTTGGCTAGCTGTGTTAGCATATGCCTAAAACCCCAGCTCCTGGAAGGCAGAATCAAGAAGACCACTAGTTTCAAGCCAGTATAGACCACAGAGTGAGACTTTGTCTCAAAAAAAAATTTAGAACCCCTCAACTCAAACTAAAAACACAAAACAAAACAAAACAAATTAATAGACAAAATTGCTCTCACCATGTTCAAAAGTTGAAATGACTCTGCCTTATATGGTAATTATATAGGCTAAAAATGGGCAGTATTTTCTATATGTAGACAGTTCTGGACATTCTGGAAAGCCTTTCTGGTTATTAGGCTGTATCAGAGAAAGTGAGGAGGAGTGGGCAATGGACAAGCAGCAGAGGGATCATGCTAGAGCCAGAACTAAAAATAAGATGGACTAGACCTGTGGTTCTCAACCTGTGGGTCACAACCCCTATGAGAGTCTCATATCAGATATTTACCTTACAATTCATAAGGGTAGTAAACTTAGTTATGAAGTAGCAATGAAAATAATATTTTATGGCTGGGGGGTCACCAAAACATGTGGAACTCTATTAAACAGTTGAAGCTTTAGGAAGGTTGAGAACCACTGGAATAGACAAGGGGCTCCACCAGGGGATGAACCACATCTGCCTTCATGAGAACCTTGGCACTATGCTGCTCAGAAATGAAGAGGCATGGGAAGTTCTAAATGAAAATGGCACTATGGCTAGCAGTGGTATGCAGGGTGAATGAGTAACATAAAGTGCCTGGAGACAGACATGCACTCGTGATTTCTCATCAGGACCTGTGGTGAGTTGAGAACTGATACAGTGTAACTTCATTTATTCATAAAATTCTACTTACTGAGCACATTGCTCTATATTGAGAGTGCAATTATCATTCTATCTTCCATAATGTATGACTCAGTGGAAAATCCCCCCCCCCCCCTCTCTCTCTCTCTCTCACACACACACACACACACACACACACACACACACACACACACTGAGAGAGAGAGAGAGAGAGAGAGAGAGAGAGAGAGAGAGAGAGAGAGAGAGAATATTTAATGTAAGAAAGGGAGGAGGCAATTTGGGATTAGATTTAGAATAAAAGAGGCAGCAATTTGCTTAATGTACAAGAAATCAGAGAAATTGGTATTAAAATCATAGTGAAGGAGCATCAGCCCACAAAATTGTGAAGGGCTGGCCTTGGCAGGTATTAGCAAAGACATAGGGTTGTAGAGACACCAGTAATTGCCCGTCAGAGAATATTTTAGTATAACTAGTTTCAAGAGTAATAAAAAGCTGAGATGTACATATTCTAGAATTTTCTCCCTCACAAATAGCATACTTCTTTAAGCATAGCAAAAGCTAACTACTTATGTAGCAAGAAGATAGTTCAATAAAATACTAATCAGTAATGAAAACAAAAAGTTTGCTGCTGTATTTATCAGCTTGGATGAGCTGCTTGAATCTTATTTGAGCAAAACAAAAAAACCACCAAAGTATATTTTATTTTTATTTATCTAATGTGATGTAGCATGAATCTTAAAGAGTCTTATTAATAAAACAACCCCAGAGCCAAGTATTGGGTTGAACACTGGAAGATCAGAGAGACAGAATAGGCCTCCTCATCTGGCCAACTTCTCAGCTGATCCTGTTCCCTCAGATTGGAAGCCTCTCAGTCCTCATCTGAATGTATCTCAGCTGAACTGTTGCTCAAAAGCCTAAAAGCTTAACCATCCCTAGTTCCTGGTCCTCATGCCTTACATTCCTTTCTGCCATCACTTCCTGGGATTAAAGACTCACTTCCTAAGATTTAAAGGCATGAGTTACCATGCCTGGCTGTTTCTAGTGTGACTTTAAACTCAGAGATCCAAATGGATCTCTGCCTCCAGAAGGCTAGGATTAAAGGCGTGTGCTACCATGCCTAACCTCTATGTTTAATATTATGGCTGTTCTGTTCTCTGACCCCAGATAAGTTTATTAGGGTGTACAATATTTTGGGGAACACAATATCACCACAATGTTCAGTAACATAAGTCAATACTATGCACTATTTTGCTCAAAAGTGCTTATGAATAGAAAACATGTGATTCAGCATAGAGCTTGTTGCTAAGAGCCTGGGGTAAAACAAATGAAAGTTAGCATGGGAAACCTTCAAATTGACAGGTTGTTCACTGTTTCTGATGCTATATGGGATGTTGTTATTTTTATATCCTAGATAGTCTAAATAATTTCTAATATATTTTTATAACTTTTGTCATATACTAGGCATAGGGTAGCATACCTGCAATCCCAGCACTTTGGAGACTAGGGCAGAATGATTTCAAGTTTGTGGGCAGCCTGAGCTAAATAGTGGCATCCTATATAAGAGTTAAAAAGAAAGAAAGAAAGAAAGAAAAATGTGTGGGAGGGGAGAAAGGCATACCTAGCCAAGATACTGACTTTGAAGATGCAAGCTGAAATTCTGCCTTTGAGCCTGGAAGGATATTGCTGAATATATTTAAGGACTTAACATTAGTCCAATTTTCCTATTTCCTGACTTGATGCTGATATGATAGATGGGCCTGAGGCCCTGGTATTCTTCAAATCCTCTAGAGATGAGCCTTTTGCATCAAGGAATGCTCACCCCTACCCATCTCCAATACAAAATCAATAGGAATCCTTCCCTGGATTCTGTATCGGGTGGCTTCTGGCTGCTTACTGCAGTCTGCTACCATCTCCTGTGCAGCATGTCCTGCCGTCTTTGAGAGCTGTTTCTGTCCAAGAACAGAGTCGGATTTCTCATTAGTCTGTAAAATAGCTGCTGGACTAGCTGTATTCTCAGCTGAAATTCCCAGCACTGGGTGAGTCATGCCTAAGATCCTGCTGAAGCTAGTGTGAGCTGCATTCTGCATTTATGGCCACAGGAAAAAAAAAAAAACCAAGAGCTTAACATTTGGAGTCAGGCTGCATTTAGGTGTATCCACTGGACCTTTGACGCTTGATCATCTGAAGATTTGCTAGAGTTCTCCCTACTTTTAATTATAAGCCATTGAAATCCACCTAAGAATTATGACTGAAATCAGGAGCCTAGGGTTATAATGTAAGCAGAATTTCTGTGTTTTTCTGTGAAGGGGGGCAAGGAAGTTAGAGCCACTCAATAAGCTCTGAATAAATCATGTCCCTGGTTCTGGCGCACAGGGACCCAGTACTTCCTCTGTTAGGCCTAGCTGATGGACCTCTATAAAAATCTTAGCAGACACTTAGGTCTCAGCAAGAGCTCTGTTGGGATGAAATCATGGAGCACTGGAGGACAGCATCCCATCCCATCCCCATGGCAACTGTCAATCTCAGAGGAACACAGGCGATATCTTGGGTTTGTGATTTCTCTGGGAATGCCCCCTGGGATAGAGAAGCCTTATTAAATTTCAAAGATTCAAGTACTAAGACTCAAGAGAGAAGGTTTTCTCTTCTGATGTACTGGTTAGGGAAACAAGCCGTTTTTCTTATTGGGAAACAAACTTTAGAGACTGGTAGAGGTTATTGGTGGGCATATTGTGCTCCAAACAATGCACTTCTCCACATAAGAAGTACTGTTCTGTATTGGGATGGTCTGTCTTGGATATTGAAGCATTGTTTAACATTGTAGAAATTCAGGCAGAGGCCAGATGTCTCTTAGTCAAGGAGGATACAGAGGAAATGGATTGAGCAAAGTCTCAGGAGGTTGGGATTCTCCCATAGTGCTTGCCGTGATCTATTAGGATTCATCACTTTGCTTTCCACGCATGCGCACCACTCTCCAGGAAGACTACAGTGGACAGACGGGAAGATTGCGGAACTGAAAGACAAGATGGGAGATAATCAGAGGACACGGGGTAGGGACTGCGTGTCCTGTCCTTGTCTTCCTTGCTAGGTGACTGAATCATCTCAGACTAATGGCTGGAACACCCAAGGTTTCCTTATAGGATGGATGTAAAATGAAAGGGTGAGCTGGGTGTTCTCAGGTCTCCTGAGTCTCCTCTCAGACTCTCAAACTGTGATGCTGCAGAGCATTTAGGGAATGACCTACAGAGCAATGTCATTGGGAGTCTAGAGTTTCTGAAAGTAAGCATCAATGACAGCACATCTCAGG
Source organism: Peromyscus maniculatus bairdii (assembly GCF_049852395.1). Taxonomy (NCBI): domain Eukaryota; kingdom Metazoa; phylum Chordata; class Mammalia; order Rodentia; family Cricetidae; genus Peromyscus; species Peromyscus maniculatus. The sequence goes on from NC_134868.1 coordinate 41,407,247, forward strand.
TGGTGGTACCCAACAACTGGGATGCTAGACTTCCCAAAAATAAGCAGGATGCGGCAATGGTTCTCAAGTCGATTTGTTTGAGTTGTATTTGTCCAAGCAAAAAGAAATGAGGGAAAGTAGCTGTCCATCTATCTTCCTGTATTCTCTTTCCTGCTGTTCTAGCCCTCAAAGTAATATTTTCTAGAGAGGGGTGAAGTATAGGTAAATAAAGTAAGCATGAAGGTTAATCTTTATTGTCAAGTTGACAGTATTGGAACCACCTAGGAGATTCAAGCCCACTTTCTGGGTATGTTTGAGAAGTGGTTCAGAGTGTACAAACTGAGGGAGAAAGCCCTGGATATGGGTGGCACCATCCCCTGAGCAAGGTTCTTGCATACAGTGAAAGCAGGAAAAGAGAAAGAGAGCTGAGCCCCAGCATTCACCATCTTTGTTCCCTAGTCCACTGAGATGTAAGCCCCCCACTGCATGATCCCAAGTCTCCATCCACAAGGATTTCCTGCTGTGCTGCCTCTCTAACCACAACACAATACACCACAGAATGCAAGCCAGCATGAGTCTGCTCTTTTCCCCCTGGAGTGTTCTACCACAGCAACAAAGTAACTCATTTAACAAAATCCTTTCCCACTTCTGTTTTAACACACACAACACACCAAGACATGGGGCTCCAAGAACATGGGGGACTCTTCCTGTTGATCCTGGCATTGTCTTCTTGTATCTGCACAATAGAAAGTGAATGTTAACATGAGAGAGTGCACACTGCTAATACTAGATAGGTGGAGTCAGGATTCTTGGTAAGTGGTCAAACTCTCTTGCTGTAGAGAAGTGGGAGAACAGTTCGTGTTTTTTTGCAAAGTGCAAAGGACTCACACATTGAAATCAAATAATTACCTGAAAAAGGAGCTATATTAAGGGACCAAGACGTTTTTGCTAATGTCACAAATCTCAGAAGATCTTTAAGTTCACAGGAGGTCAAGCTCTGATCACTTGAGTTGTATTTAAAATTGACTGCATTTCATATAAAAACGTATAATAAAGAAACTGAAAAGGAAATATGGAAAGCATATTTAATGGATGTAAGTTTTGTATTTCTGGTACCTTTACTACATCTTGTCTGTATTGAGTGTAATAATGTATGTGTTATCTAGAATGGAGAACTGGGCTAATTTACCTCTGTCATTCATATTTTATAATTAGGAATGGCATGTAATATATGGACACTTGGAGCTTTTTATTTTTTTCTTCCTTTTTCCTTTATCAAGGAATCCCTCTACTTATTCTACATAACAATCACAGATCCCCCTCTCCTCCCTCCTCCCAGCCTTCCCACCCTCCATCCCAACACACCCTCCTCTCCCCCCTCCAACAAGGTAAGGTCTCCCATAGGGAGCCACAGAGCCTGGTACATTCAGTAGAGGCAGGTCCAAGCCCCTTCCCCTGTATCAAGGCTATGCAAGGTGTCCCACCATAAGCAGCTGGCTCCAAAAAGCCAGCTCATGCACCAGGAATGGATCCTGATCCCTCCTCCAGGAAGCCCCTCAAGCAGATCAAGCTACATGACGGTCCCACCCACACAGAGGGTCCAGTCCAGTCCCATGGAGACTCCACAGCTGCTGATCCAAAGTCCACAAGCTCTCACCAGTCTGGCCTGACTGTCTCTGTAGGCTTCCCCATCATGACCTCTATGCCCCTTGCTCATAGGATCCCTCCTCTCTCTCCTTGACTGGACTCCTGGAGCTCAGCCAGGTGCTTGGCTATGGATTTCTGCATCTGCTTCCATTAGCCACCCAATTTTTAAGCCAAATAAAACCTTCAGTTAGTACAGATTTGAATTAAGTCAGCAGCTTGTGAGTTGGGAAGGGGCGGGTACTCAATGTCAACTGCCATTTCTTAATTTAATAAACATGAAATGTTTCTCCTTTGCAGTGGTAATCTCTGGGATTTCCTGGTACTTGTATTTCATCTCAAAGAATTCCCACACCCCCTACACAAATCAGCATTGCCTTTTCTACTTTCACTGTGGTTAGCTTTAAAAATTCAATTATCTTCCAGTATAGGAAGGAAGATACAAATCACTAAGCAACAGGTACATACTATTGGTCATAAGTTTACTAGAGCAAATATTATTAGAAAGCTAAAAAAAAAAATAACAAGCTTGCTACCTCAAATAGATTTTTAAAAGGTAGCCATTCAAAATCTTTTTCCCCTTTAGCTATATAGCCTCACTTTGCTGGGTAATTTTATGTCAACTTGACACAAGTTAGAGTGTCTGAAAGGAAGGAACATCAATTGAGAAAATGCCTCCATAAAATCTGTCTGTAGGGCATTTTTATAAAATAGTGATTGATAGGGGAGGGCCTTACCCATGGTAGATGGTGCCATCCCTGGGCCATTGGTCTTGAGTTCTATAAGAAAGCAGGTTGAGTAAGCCATGAGGCATAAGCCAATAAGCAGCACCACTCCATGTACACCTCCTGCCTCCAGGTCTTTGCCCTGCTTGAGTTTCTGTCTTGGCTTTTTTCAATGATGGACTACAATGTGGATGTATAAGCCAAATAATCCCTTTCCTCCCCAACTTGCTTTTTGGTCATGGTGTTTCATCAAAGCAACAAAAACCCAAACTAAGACACTCACTATAATCTTTCTCTTCAAGACCTTTCTCCTTTTTTACTTTTGTGTCTCCTAAGTATTCACATGCATGTATAGGTACCAGTGATTCTACTTTAAAAAAAATCATTTTATAATTAATTTAATTTTACAAATCAGCCACATATTCCCCTGTTCTTCCTCCTCCCCTCCACCTCCCTCCTTCAATCTATCCCCCATTCCCACCTCCTCCAAGGCAAGGTCTCCTATGGGGAGTCAGCCTAGCCTGGTAGATTCAGTGGAGGCAGGTCCAGTCCCTTCCTCCCTACACCAAGGCTGAGCAAAGTGTCCCAGCATAGGCCCTAGGTTCCAAAAAGCCAGCTTATGCACCAAGGACAGGTACCAGTCCCACTGCCTAAACAGTTCAAGCTCATTAACTGTCTCACTTATCCAGAGGGCCTGGTCCAGTTCCATGGGGGCTCCTCAGCTATTGGAGTTCATGTGTTTCCACTAGTTTGGCTATTTGTCCCTGTGCTTTTTCCAATCATGGTCTCAGTATCTCTTGCTCATATAATCCCTCCTCTCTCTTGCCGATTATACTTTCACTGACATCTTTTCTTTCCCCTTGGAGCTCATGGCCTAAAAGTGACAAAGGATGGAAACAAGCTTCTAAAAAAAAAAAAAAAAAAAAAAAAGAACATCAAATAGAGGTGCTTATTTCTCTGATTCCTAGCGGAAATGATTTTCTGAACCTCAGGTAGCTGTCGGAGTCCCAAGCGAAAAAGAAGATGTCCTTAGGATACAGGGGCCTTTCTTTTTACTCCCTGAAGACCATTTGCATCTTACAGCAAGGTGGATGCAAAGGGAAAGCCCTCAGGCTGCTAAAAAAAGATTAAGGCAGGGTCTGTTGGGACAGGTCTGTAACCTCAGCTACATGAGAGGCTGAAGCAGGAGAGTCACAAGTTTAAGACCATCCTGGGCTACAGAGGGAGTTCAAAGAAGACCCCATCTTAAAATAAAAAGTAAAAAGGTAACTGAGCATAGCTCAGAATCATAGAGCTTGCCTAACATGTGGAAGGTCCAATTCCTAGTACCTCAAGAAACAAAACAAAAATCAGTGGGTTACTCTTTAATACAAGCAGAACCCCCTTTATGGGTTCTTAGAAAGAAAAACAAAATACACTTTTGCTTTCTGTTGTCCAAAATCCCTTGTCTACCATTCTGCTCCCTCACCTTCCAGGTTCCCTTTGCCCTCTCGGCCTCTAAGCACTCATGGCCTAGTGTTCTTTTAACCTTCAGTGAGGAGCTAAGATTGCATTCATATTCACACCCAGGTATAAGGATGGCAACACAAAGCGTGTGCCGCCGTCTGCCAGGCTTCAATGACCTCAGTGATTCCTGCCTATCCAAGTGAAGACATCTCTGATACACTGGTATGAAGAGGCATAGCCTTTAGGAGGGGATAGAGTCGTGAGAGATAGATGGTTTCATGACAGAGAACTCACACAACCTCAGCCCCTTGCCCTTTCCTTTCTCCATGAGAGGGTGTGCCAACTGGCCACAGTCTTGAAGCAGAGAACTCGTTCTTACCAGATACTCAAATGGCTAATGCCTTAATCCTGGACTTTCCAGCCTACCAACAGTAAGAAAGAAATTTAAATTTGTTTTTATCCATTTCCCAGTCTGTGGCATTTTATTATAGTAGCTCAAATTGGTTACAATAAAGGCTATCCATTGTTAAAAAAAAAAACAAAAAACACAGGGGTCTCACTATATTGCTAAGAGTGGCCTTAAACTTTTAGACTGAAGACATACTCCTGCCCCTACTTCCCAAGTGGCTGGTGCACTAGGCAAACATTAACACATCAAGCTTCAGTTAAAGAAAAAAAAAAAATTGAAACAAAACAAAATAAGAGCCAAGAGATGACTCAACAGTTAGCATACCAGCTGCTCTTCCAGAGGGTCCAGACTTGATTCCCAGCAACCACATGTCAGTTCACAACTGTCTGTAACTACAATTCCAAGGAACCCGACACCTTCTTCCAGTTTCCATAGGCACCAGGCATGCATGTGGCTCACTGATATGCATCTAGACAAAACACCCAGTCTCATTAAATTGAATTTAAAAAGACTCACTTCACAGTAAGAGAATGGCTTTTTCTAAGAGTAGTGATGTTGTGGTGTCTTAGTCAATATTCTGTTGCTACAAAGAGACATCATGACTACAGCAACTCCTGGAAAGGAAAACATTTAACTGGGGGCTGGTTTACAGTTCACAAGTTTAGTTCATTATCATCACAGTGGGAACTCATGGTGGCACACACACAGACATGGTGCTAGAGAGGTAACAGAGAGTTCTACATTCTGATTGGCAGGCATCAGGAAGAGAAAGACACTGGGCCTGGCTTGAGCTTCTGAAACTTCAAAGCCCACCCCCAGTGACACCCTTCCTCCAACAAGAAGGCTGCACCTTCCCCAACAAGGCCACACCTCCTAATAGTACCACTCCCTAATGACCAAGCCTTCAAATAGGTGAGCCTATGGGAGCCATTTCTATTCAAAACACCACAAGGTGGTCAGAACAGTTGGTTTTGGAGAACTCAACCTTCTCATTCTCTGGTACCTTTGTGAAAGGCCAGCGCAGAGCTGGATGTCTTTTTCACCCTGATGCTCAAGAGCTGACTACACCTTAGTAACAGTGAATTTAGCAAGGTAGAAAGATCGAGAAGTTGAGCAAGAGGGTGTTTCAACAGGTGTGGAGAAGCCCCACTGTAGAGCAAGGCTCAGAGAGCACACGAAATACGCCCACTGCACATTGCCAAGTGCCATCCAGTAGTGCGCCTCTGGCTTCTGTTAGGGTAATCCTTTTATGGTCTATAAAATCTACCCTAAAATTAATTTCAGAGAAGATACAGTGACTTCGCTCTCATCTGCTTCTCACTTGACTGCTCACTCAAAGCCAGCAGCCTCTTCACTCAAAGCCGGCAGCCCCTGTGGAGATGAGCCTGGAATGCTAGGGCTCACACACTCCCAGTGTCGTAGGGTAGCAGCTGTTGCTTTCTGTCATGTTCACTACTGCGTTTACAACCTCCACATGGGTCATTGGCTGAGGAAAACAGTGACAGCATCCAGTCTGAAAGTAACAAAGGGTGGACATACCTCTCAAAAAAAAAAAAAAAAAAAAAAAAAACCTGGAAAAGCTCTTGATTCTCTGATACCTGGAGGAAATGAACCTTTGGACCTCTGTTATGAACCTTTGGACCTCTGTTAGTTAGTTATCCCGTCTCTCAGTGGATGGATATGTGCTCTGAGGTTCTGATGTACAACTACCTCATATCCAGCTCTCAAAAGCAGGTAGGCGACATGCTGTCCTCTGTGCCTTTGTGTGAAGAGGGCATCTGCCCCTGACCATAGGGGTGGCCAGTCACATGGAGGAGGGAGCAAGAAGAAGAAACATTCATCACCTTTACCTTGGGGAGAAGAGACCAAGTGCTGTGCCTTCCGTGACTAAGAGAATAAGGCCCAGTAAAGGGCCAGGATGCTTTGGTGTGGTTAACCTCAGAGAACCAGAAAATCCTACCACAGTCCAAGCAAAGAGGAGGAAAGCGACACCCTGGAGCTTCCCAGCATGACTGAGGTTTCTACTCCTGTGAACAGCATTCCCTATAGTCCCCTGGGCGCTGCTTCCTAATGGAGCCTGTTACGACGTTTAGGCCTTAAAGCCTCAAAACCAAGCTATAATCCCTATAATTCTTTGGCACAGGAGGGCGGCTCAGGCGAGTTTTTATTCTGAGACTCTCTTTTCTGGCTTTTGCTGGCTTGCGAATTATCCATGAAATATTGGGAACATATTTTTGATCGCTTGGGTTTCTCTCTAAATATCTGGGGCTAACGCAGCAGAAACAGTTCTTAGAGGGGTCATTGGATGCACTGAAGCCTGGAGAATGAAGAACGTCCTCCGGTTGAAGTTAGTGAGACAAAGCCTGCTGCTCTCGGGAGTTTCTGTGGTCATAGGACGGTGCAAAACCAAATTTTCATTCCATCCATAAAGAGCACCTAAATATTCTTCTCGGTGTACCCTTGTCGTTTTTGTGGGTCAGCATCCCTGTTTATCTCTCCTGCCCTCCATCCTTTCCTCTGTGAGCTCCTGCTGTGTGAACACAGGTTTACAAATATTTGCCAGTTAGCGCCTATTTGCTGTTAGAAATAGGCACCCGTCCAGCTGGTGGAAGGATTAGCATGGATCTAGAAATTCACACAATTGTGTAAGCGTTCGAAGAGGCCTCAGACAGAGCGGCCAGCTGTATGGCCTGTAGGACCTCCTACCTGGTCCAGCAGAAGGGAAATCTATCCCTGCCGCACTGGGACAGACGACTCTGGGGAAGCTGCAGAGTTAATGCCTACTCACAGAGCTGGAATCGACATTTGGGGAGCTTCTGCTACTGCATCTAGCTCATTCTCGGGCCTACCAGTGTAGTGCCTGGGCATGAAAAGAGCAGCCCCTTTAAGCTAGCTTGCTGGCATCATTAAGTATAGCCGCAAGCATCCAGCTCCTATCAAATCTCAGACCAGGAGATTTTCTCAAGTCTCAAGCAGCACTCAATTTTTTATCCCCCTTGTGAAACACAGTCTGGCTGTGTAGCCTAGGCTGGCCTTGAACTCCTGATCTTCCTACTTCAGCCTCTTGTGCTGAGTACCGCTGACAGTGTTTGCGATTACTGGCGTGTGTCACCATGCCTGGCTAAAGTGGGCTCTACTGGGATCACAGCATTTGTAACTCTACTTGAGGGCATCTAAGAAAAGTAGGCTTTTACCTTTCTATATTATTTAGCACAGAGAAACAAAAGAAAGAAGTGAGTAGTTGATACGGTTAGTTTACCATGGCAACCATGAATATGTTATGATCAGTTTTTTTTTGTTGTTGTTGTTTTGTTTTGTTCCCCACTCTCAAATTTGTTAAAATAAAAACCTCTTTGGAACAGGCTTCTGGCTTCTTTGTAGTGCCTAGAAGAATGCGTGGTCTGTAATTATAGATTGATTTCCTGATCATGTTACCAAGTTAGTGAATGGTTTTTCTTCCTTAACAGAATTCTTTCACATAGTTTGTGTTTCAGGTGCCTGTGGATCTTACAGTAACTTGAGGCAAACATTCAGAACATTTATGATCACTGTGCAAAGAGTGAAGGAAGAAGCAGTTAAAAGCAGATTGTGCCCACTGCAGTGTGTACTGACTCCAAGGCATGACTACTTCAAGAACACATTGTCTCCCTATATTTTATCTTTTTACTAAAAGCTGACTTGCAGAAAAAAATCTGAGTATTTCAGCATTATAATGAGTATAATTATAGCTTATCTAAACTTAGCTTCAAGAGCTCAAAATAAATACATGATGAAAACCTAATAACAGCACATTAAATATCTATATCTAGCAAAAAAAAAAATCCAAATCGTTTCTTGCACAGTTATAAACAGGCTGTCTCTGGTGGTCATTGGAAGAAGTCCATGGACAAAAAGCCTCTGCATGTTATGGAAAAAAAACACAGCTTCAAGGAAGTTTATAGTGAGGACTCTCAGAAAGTATGCACACATGAACCAGAGGTAATGTGATATGTGCAGGACCATAGTCAGATAAATGGGAAGGCCAGATCATAAACCCATGTCTTTTGAATAGTGCACCCCCTCTTTTTGCCCCACAGCAGGGCAGGTATCTGGCTTTTGCTGAAATTGAGTTTCCATTCCTTGGAAAAGAAAATGCTTCAAGTATACTTTCATATGCACTCATGCATTGCCCTCACAGTACTGTCTGAGACAGTAGGTAGTACTGTCATTGTGTGATGTCACGGAGTGTAGCTACACAGATTTAGACAGCTGTGGCTTCGTGGGATGACATAAGGACCATTTTTGACGGAAATATTGTATGTGGGTCATCGCCGTACTGTTCTTTGGAGGACGTAAGAATGTCTATCATCATATGTGTAAAGTTTTATTCATGGAATCACAAAACACATGTGCATAAACTATCATCTGGTTGAGTGACGGTTTCAATATAGATGTTAACAAGAGCACTTGCGATGACAGAAGGAAAACTCAAAGTCCCCTTCTGCTGATCAGTTCTGGGAACTCTATTTTATCCATACAACAATACACTCAAGACACTTATTCGCGTGATGAATATCTGAACTTTTTTTTAAAGGGGTCATCTCGGTGTATGCTTTACTTCAGTGAACGGTGAGATGAGCTTGAAAGGGTTATCAACATGCCCATCTGTGATGAGGGAATTGGAGAAATGAGGGTCTTAAGGAGCGTACATTGGCAGTAAATGTTATACGGGTGTGATGGATTGTTTCCAGGAATTAAAATATCATAGATTTAGTCCTTCTGGGAAGAGACAACATACAGCATACTCATAGAAAGGCAGAAAGGATTATGTGGCAGACATGTTAGTGGGATGCTTCCCAGGTCTAGTAAAGAGATCTTCTATTACCATCTTTCTAGTGCACGGAGGAGCTTTTAACCTTATTTCCATTGAATTTAGTAATTGTTCATAACTGCAAACCTGAACTCCATATTGATCAAGGAAAGAGAAGACAGAAAACAGATGAGGCAGTGACCTAGAGGAAAGCTGTTCCCCCAAATGTCCCCTCTGCACTCTCTCAGCATGTCTAAAATAATGAATGTTATAGGCATAATGGGAATCTTCCTTATCTCTTGGGGGAACATCTTATAGCAAATGTGTATTTTAAGGCAACGTGTTTATAATACAGTCTCAGTCAATACAAGTGAGAAGACACCAGTCATTCAGTCTATATTTAAGTTAGATTCCAAGATTAAAAGGGGAAAGCAGGTGACCTTGATAATTGTGAAAGAACACTAATGATCTCTTTTTATTGGTTTGTTTGGTTTTTTTTTTCAGAGGTGAATTATAATTATCCATACAGCCAAAGCATCAGAGGGACTCGGCAACTGGGCAGGGCTGAAGTTCTCTTCAGAGGCTCAGTCCCCTGAGCCTTGGGGCTGTTGGTGCTGGTGGAGAGTTGGAGAATTGTATTAATCTCCCCCTCCTTTTTTTTTTCTTACTGGGGATGAAAGTAAGGGTGCCAAGGCTTATCTTGGGGGTGGGGGTGGGATTCACCTTTTCTTTGGAGAGGCAGGCCTCAGCCCTTGCACCAGCCTTAGTAGCTTGACAGTTAAGGATAAAGACCCCAAGCCTCACTCTGGAAGCTGAGGGTTTGGGATCCTTTGGCTGCCTCCGGGCGTAAAGCAACTACACTACCCTGCTTACTGTCAAGATTTGTGTGCTTGAACCAGCTCTAGTACCCGGAGAAGGGGCTGAGAGTGATGAATACTGCAATTTTGGTTGGGTCTCTAGTCTATAGTACCCCTACCAACCAAGCTTGAGGGTTCAACTTTGAGGCCAGCAAGAAGAGGATGGCTGGGGGCTCCGGTATCAGCAGGTGTGTAGAGAGCTAGGGTCTCTGATGCTCATTTTGACGTTTAACTCTCAGCAGCAACACCCTGAGCCCCTGTCCCCACTGGGGTAGGGAATCTGACCTCTGGGCTTCCAATGATGGATGGTACTGTTGAGCTGGTCTTTGTCCTCGGGAAGTTAGACTGGGGCTACGTTTAGGCTTAGGAGAACTTTGACATGTGGAAACTGGTCCCCTGCTCCTCTAGGTGGTGACTGGGACTCAGGCATCAGTTCCAATAGGAGCTCAGTCTTCGGGAGAGCAGAGAAACCTAGCAGGAGCCCAGGGTTATGGGGGTGGGGGTCCAAGGAGAAGGTGGAGTCAACAAACAGGGACCACCCTGTTCTTCTTGTAGGGGTCCCTGCTCCCCACCTTCTTCTTGTGGGGGGTTATCATAAAGGGAAAACTGCTTTTCAAATGTCATTGAAAGCAGAGTGCAGCTTCCACAGTTGTGGGGGAAGGGAGGCAAATGCCCTCAACATACAGATATGAGATCAGATCACATCGATTGACTATGTTAAGAACTTTACATAATTTATTTCTTCCAATCCTTTTACCAGGTTTTCAAGGGAGGGACTATTAATAAAATGTGATATTTTAATATTTATGAGCCCCTGGGGATTCTTTTAATTACTTTATGTAAATTCACTTTTGAGTCATCAGACGCTGGGACAGGGCACTATTCAGTGGAAGGGGGAAGGGCAGAGGGATGTTAAATAATTTGTCTGAAGTGCTGCACCGCTAAGCAGAGCTGGACTCTGCACCTAGGCAGTCTTAGATACAGAGGCTGCACTGTGCCAGACCGCCAGTGTTCAGGAAGATGCTCATGTGGCTGTGTCCATTCCCCCTTCCCTAAACAAGAAAAATACCACATCTTCATCCATCGATTTTCTTAGTCAGTGCTTGGTAGATGCTGCTGTGAGTAGCCTCTCAGGCACCAGGACTGACTCTTTCTGCTTCCAAGTTTTCATTCAGGCCTGGCTCTAGCTCTTCTCCCCTCTTCTTACCTCTTCTCACATCTCCTCACTTCGTGTCTTCTCATATCTTTTCACCTCACCTCACCTCTCCTCACCTCTTCTCTTCCCTTCCCTGACCTTCTCCTGTCCCCTCCGTTCCCTTCCCTTCCTTTCCCTTTCCTTCTATTCTCCTCTATTTTTTCTATTGTTTCTCTTTTTTATTCTACCCTCCCCCCAATTCCTTCCTTCTGTGAGGGCCTGTCACACAGCCTAGGTTGGTTTCAAAGTCATGCTTTCTCTGCTCCTGCTTCCTTAGTGCCAGTTCTAGACATATTTTATCACTTAGGATAAGACTGGACAGCAGGTAGAAGTCAGTCCCTTGGAAATCCTAAGAAAGTTCGGTCAGATGAAGGTTCAGTTCATTAAGCTGCCAGAGTAAAAGCAAGAGTTTCAGAAAATTGCAGATGGAAGAAAAGTTGGTCAAAGGGCTTCCAGAATCATGTCTGGCAAAACTGAGGGAAGTAAGGATGGTAAATTAAACAGAGAAGCAGAAGATTGGGGTAATAACAGATGGTTGAGTCAGTAGCTAGCACAGGGGATTCACTCTGAGTAAGATGGGAACCAGTGCAGAGATTCGAACTGAAAAGTGAGATGATGTGACTCACCTTTAAAAAGACCCATGGGGCTGCTGAACTGCAGGTAGACGGTAGAGGGATGGACATAGAAACACCACATTCTTGATGAACAGAAGTAAGGAAGACTGATGTGGAGTGGAAGCCAGGAGAGATTGGGGGTGGGGGTGGGGGCATCAAGCTCAGGATGTTTATTAGGCTTCTGCATGGAAACGTCAGGGAAATGGGATTGAAGGGACTTTGAGACCAAGATCTAAGCTAAACATACAACCAGGAGTTCAGCACACTGATGGAATTGAAACCGTGTGACCGGGTAAGACTAACAAAGCAGAGTGGGAGAAAAGCCTGAAGGAATGACTCTGGACCCAGCAACATTAGGAGGAGCCAGCAAAGTAACCTGACGAGGCATGTACAATTGAGGTTGGCATTCTTCAGGGAATGCAAAGAACATGTACCAGGGGGAGTTTTCTCCTTTGGAATTAAAGTCCTGGGTAAAAGGTCTTTGGCCATTCAGTTGCTCATCATCTGGACCAGGTACTGGTTGCTGCTGCCCTTGTGGCTGAATCTACTCATGAGTCTGCAGCCAGCTGGAAAGTCATTGGAGGTGGTTCATCCAGGGTGAATTTGGCTTGGTTGGTTCAGCTCTGTTCCAAGTGGTCCCTCATGCTCCAAGACTTGTTATTAAAGCAAGAGAATGGGTCTGCAAAGCTGAGAACAAAAGCAGGATGATATGCATAGGCAATTAGAGTCCTAAACCACGACTCAAATGCTCACACTGCTGCCCAGTTGTGTTGGCCAATGATAGTCACAAGGTGCAGTATATTCACAGCATAGGAAGTAGAATGTGTGTTTTGATAAGAGTTACAGGTGCATTGTCAAGGGCTTGGTTAGAGTGAGGGGTAAAAAATTGTCACATAGTTTGTAGTTATTCTTAGATGCATCCTTGCCAGACTACCTCTAGGTTCTACCATTGGGATATTCCTCTTGAAATTTGACAACCTGTTTCTGGATTATAATTTACTTTGCTACCTATTGGGGCCTTTCGCAGCTCCTTCATCATCTTCTGAAATCATTCCTACTCATGCCCATCTCCCTGTCTGAATGTGCATGCGCCCTTGCAATTAGAACCACGGGTAATACATTAAAGCGCTTAAGCAAGGGACTGGCATGTAACAAGCATTCAATAAATGGTAACTATCACCATTACTTCTCTTCAAGTTACAAGGCGTCTGAACGTGTCCTCTAATTACTTTTAAGCAGTGTTCTTGTCAAGCTCAGCTGCCATCCCCTTAATGAGAAGTAGATGTCTTCAGCATCTCTCTCTTCTAGCAGTCGGAGGCACATAATGAGTACTCAATAAAATCCTGTTAATTACTAAGAGCTGATTTAAAGTCTATGCAGATCCTTCCTTATACCTGGGAGATTAGTGCATAGTCAAAATGTCTTCCAGCCACATAAGTTCTGGAAACACTAAGAAAAGTACCCATCTTGGCAAGAATAGTGAAAAGCATTTTATCTCTCTAAGGAAATGATATGAACCTTTTTTGTAACAATTGGTTTTGATTTGTTATTATAGGAATGAACCAGGGGGAGGGTGCTTGAAACCTGTTCAACTCAGCTATTAGTAAGTTTAAAGCACTATGCCTATCCCTGTAGCTTATGTATTGTCTCATCCATTCAGCACTCTGCTTGGGATGTCAAAATAGAGCTTGCTCTTGCGGCTCAGCTTGGAAGAGATGAAGGGAAATACACGTTCTTTCAAAATTGAAGTGAGCAGTTGTGACCAAGATAAAAACAAACATATAAGAGTGGGAAAATGTTATCAAGTATTTTTTAAATTGTGGGAACCTTAACATCTGACTGCATTTTGGATTCTGTGTCTCTTGTGGTATCATGGACTATATTACTTATATATCAGATATATCACAGTTTAGGAGGAAAAAAACTACAGTGGTTTTGGGCATAAGTGGGAAGGTGGTAGAAGTCCAATGGAGCAGTCACTGAACCATTTCCATGACTCAAAATAGTCTGTCTCTTTAAGGTATTAAATTTGCCATATAAAACAGGACAGTCATGGATTTCACCACTTTCAGAAATCAAGTCAGAATCAAAGTGTCTTGGTTGCATAAATTCTCAGTGGAATTCCTAGTTTTTTGTTTTGTTTTGTTTTTTAATCACACAAGTCCTCTGTAGGCTTCACTTTGAGCACGCTCTCCCATCTTCAAATATTTGGGTTACCTTTTTTCTTTGTGTGATCCAACCTGGAAGAAAACCAGAATGCAAAGTGAGGAAATCAGAACATTTGGCACATCGAGGCACTTTTCGTTTTTGAGCTATTTCTATAGATTTGGACTCTTCCTTTCATTGGCTAAGGGCCTGGAGCTCTGTCATTGTGTGGGTGCACATTTCTATTGACTGTTACTGGACACAGAAGCCTTATGTGTGGAGACTTTTTAGAAATGTTTGACTTCTATAGGACAACACTTGCAGATCCCTTTAGGTACCATAATAAAAAGAATGTATTAGAGTAGTTTAAAATGGATGTGTGTTTTCCACCTGATCCAATGGTCCAGCTACCCCTTAGCTGCATTTCCGACTTCCACTGCTATAGTTTGAACTTGAGAGTTATATCCTAACACTAAGACAGATTGTCCTTCTGCATCCTGAACTGTCTCATGTCTTTTCTCTTCCAATTCATTCTTCTTACTGCCAAATTAACCTCTCTCAAGTAATAGGTTCATCATGTCATAGCTTGCTTGGAAACTTGCAATTAGTCAATTTGACCTTGAGAATAAAGGTGGAGAAAGAACCTTAGCGTGGCATTTAAAACCTGCCAGAGGTTTGGGTCTGGAATGTTTCACAAATGCTTTTGTATCAAAAGCATGATCCCTAGCTGATAGCACCATTGAGGAGGGCTAGATACTGCTGGAAGTAGAACCCAACTGTAGGAAATGGGCCACTGAGGGTGTGTCTAGAGGGATGTAATTTGTGTCTCTACCCTACCCTTCCTCCCCACCTCTGCTATGAGGAGAGCAGCTTTGCTCTGACAGGTCCTCATCACCATGATGTTCAACCTCAGCTCAGGCCCAGTGTGCTTGGACCAAGCACAGTGAACCAAAACCTTTTGAAACCCCGAGCCTAACTCTTCCATCCTCCTAGCCGTCTTTCTGTTATTTTGTCACAGTGAAGAGACCGTCCCCCACTGAATTACATCCTACCTTCCCTGTGTTCCCTTGCCCTGTCTTTGACCACTCTTCAGACAGCTGCCCTGGCATTCCTGCTCTTCTCAACACGTTAAATGGATGTTCTCACTTGAGAAGGAGGAAGACCTATCTCAGAGTTCCTTTAAGCCCACCATTGCTGCCTCCTCTCTCTCTCTGTACATCCAACACTGATGCTTCAGCTCAGGTCACATTCTCATTAATAACACTCTGCCATGTGTAGAGAATGTGTCAGCCACCTGCCCAGGGCATTATTTTTAGCAGAGGTCTGATGGTCTGTTGTGTGGCTGTATCTAGTGGAGAAAACTTAAAATCTTCACATACATGCTGTGGTCTACCCAAGGTCTGTGAGATGTGCATGCGAGCTTCATGTTAGATCATCCAGAAAAAGTTTTAAGAGGCAACAAACTTGTCTGATGCCTACATTTTGTCTTCTGCCCATTTCACTGCTTGGAGATAGGAAAGTTATTTTCTGAGGGAAGCATTCTAGAGAAACTCTCACTTTGCAGATTCTATTTAGAATGATCTTCCTAAAAATAATGGAATGAAGCTGGGCGGTATTGGCACACACCTTTAATCCCAGCACTGGGAGGCAGAGGTAGGCAGATCTCTGTGAGGTCTACAGAGTGAGTTCTAGGATAGCCGGAGAGTTACACAGAGAAACCCTGTCTCAGAAAACCAAAAGCAGATAGATGATAGATAGATAGATAGATAGATAGATAGATAGATAGATAGATAGATAGATAGATAGATAAAAAATAATAGTCACATGAAGAATATACATTATCTTCTTGAACACACTTTGTGTCTCTTCCCTAGGATGCCTACCATGCAGAAGCCAGGCTTTCTAACACCACCCCTTGTATCATTTATGCTTTATTTACTTACTAAGTTTGATTCCACTCTACTTCAGTTTATGTTGCTTCTACTGCACTTTCTTCTGTCTTTGGATCCTTTATTCAGCTGTGTCTAGTCACATTATTGTAACCACACAATATGCTCTATGTTCTAATGGGTATATTTGCTATTTTCCCTGAAAAATATTATTGTGTATCCATGATGGGTATATGCGTGCATGATGGGTCAGAGACCACTTTGTGGAGTTGGTCTCTCCTTCCACCTTTATGTGGATTCTGAGGATCAAATTCAGGTTGTCAGGCTTGAATGACAAACACCTTTATCCCTTGAGTCTCTTTGCTGGCCCCCAAAGTGTAGCCCAGATTGGCCCCAAATTCATGATTCCCCACCTCTGCCCCTTCAGCATATCTTACCAGCATGGATGTACCACCACAACTTGCTATATTTTTTTTTTTACAAAAAGCCTTCGTTTATGCTTGTTTTTATTGTAATAAGAACATCTGACACATGAGATCTCAACAAATTTATAAGTGCACAAAACAGTTAAGGGCACTCTGATCGATGGGAGACCTATAAATGAATTCATTTTATACAACTACCACTCTATTCTATGTCTACTGAAGAGCAATTCCTCATTTTCCCCTCCCCATGGTCCCTGGAAACCCACACTTGACTCTGCTTCTATGCATTTCACCATTTTGGACGTGTTGTGTAAGCGGTCTCACTAAGCATTTGTCCTTCTGTTTCTAGCTTGCTTCCCTTGGCACAGTGCCCCCGCGCTCATCCATGGTGTTACACAAGGCAGACCCTCCCTTTAAAACCTTTCTCTATTGTTTCCGTTCAATGTGTACTACTTGCATACATTGATGTGGCTCTGTGTGATGTTTCAGTACTGTGCAGTGTGCAGTGCAGTGTCGCTTTTTCTAAGGCTGAATAGCATTCCATAGTGGGGGTATAGGGATGTTTGTTTCTCTTATTTCCTCAGCTGCTCATGGACATGTGACTCATTTCCCCTTCATTTCTTTTGTGAGTAATGCTGTAGTCAATCAACACAAGCATTTCTTGAGATCTTTATTTCATTCTTTTTAATGGTGTAAATTCCCAGAAAGTTGTATCTGTTGAACAATATTTTGTTGTCCTAGTCCTCATTTTTTTTGAGGAACTAACATATTCATTTGCTTGCTGTTCATCGATGGATCCTTTGTTTTTCTCTTGGGCTTGAGTATTGTTTTATAAATACAGTGTGCCCTAACTTGGGATATTATACTTTTTAGAGTATATTTTCAGGTTTTTTTAAATGTTACCTGCACTCATTTATACATACATATGCCAGAAAACACCCCTAAGTATCATTCTTCAGGTATTGTTTGCCTTGTTTTTTAAGACCAATCTCACTGGTCTGGTCTTTGCTAAGTCTGTTAGGGCACCTGTCCAGGAAGTCCCAGGAACCCATCTGTCCCTGCCTCTCCAGCACTGGGATTACACATACCATCACACCTTTTGTTGTGGTGATTGTTTTTTGTTTTATTTTCTTCTATGGAGTCCTGGAGATCTAACTTTCTCCACAAGTTGAAATATATAGGTCATTTGCAGGTCTGCTTCTATTGGCTATTTTGTCTTTGATTGTATTTGAGACTTTAGAGTGTCACATTTTCTTTGATCTTTTACTATATTCCATATAGAATACATCACATGTGATGATGCTCCATATGTGATATTATTACCTACCCAAGCCTCCAAAAACACACCGAGAAGCTGATCGCTTTATGCCGATTTCATCTGGATCAAAGTCAGATTTACTTTTCATTAATTTCAGTTTACTTTTAGTTTCACAAGGATGACACCTGTCTTGAAATACCACACGACTTTCCCTTTTGTGCTGTGAGACTGTCAGAGGCTCTGTCTCTCCAAATTGGCCCTCACACTCCTCCGATTCCCAGTTGTCATAAAAAAGTCCTGCAGAGGAAAACCAGCATGGGATGGAAATTGGCTCCATGGTAGAGGCTTCTTCATGTTCCAATCTGTCATGCCTGTTCTACACAGCTGTTCAAAACTACCAAGGCTTCTCTCTCCCCTTGAATAATCTATCTAATTTGACAAGCTGACTTTCTGTTCATACCCAGATTTGGCAAATTTATTTCACCCCTGGGGAGAGTGGATATTGAGGAAGAGCTGTCTATCCCTGCTTATTTGGGAATGTCTTTTTCTTCTGTGAAATGTAAATTTTTGGTTTTGGGTTTTTTGTTTGTTTGTTTGTTTGTTTTGACACAGGGTGTTGCTCTGTAGCTTTGGAGCCTGTCTTTGGACTCACTCTGTAGACCAGGCTGGCCTTGAACTCACAAAGATCCACCTGCCTCTGCTTCCCTCCCAAGTGCTGGGATTAAAGGTGTGTGCCACCACTACCCAGGCATTTAAATGTTTAAGCTGTTTGCATTCACAGCTCTCCCTTGTAGATGTATCCAACCGTCTTATTAAATAAGAAACACAGAACCAATGTAAAAGAGAAAGCTCAGAGCTCAGAGCTAAAATCTTACCCTTCCTCCTGCGAGCTCCTAGCTTCTGGAAAGAGACCTATTTCCTGTCTGTCCGTCTTTTTATAGTCTTTTGTTCTGCCTTCTCATTGGTTGTAAACCCAAACACGTGACTGCCTCATCACTGTCTGTATGTACAGCCCCCCAGGTCTTAAAGGCATATGTCTCCAATGCTGGCTGTATCCCTGAACACACAGAGATCTATGGGATTAAAGTCATGTGCCACCACCGCCACACTCTTGCTATGGCTCTAATAGCTCTGACCCCCGGGCAACCTTATTTATTAACATACAATTAAAATCACATTTCAGTACAATTAGAATACCACCACACTCCCTAAGTTTTCCTAAGTATTTTCATTGGAGCAGTGGTCTTCTAAAAACTTACATTCCAATTGGAAATAGAATTACTTTTAAAATATGTGTTATTTATGTATATGAGTACTTTACCTGCACAGATATATGTGCACCATGTGTGTGCCTGGTGCTCCCAGAATCCAATGTGTCAGGATCCCCCACGTGAGTTGTCATATGAGTACTGAAAACCACACACCTGTTCCCTGCCAGAGGAGCAAGTCCTCTTAACTGCTGAGCCATCTCTCCAGCATTTTTCTTAATAACTTTGAGAATCCTCAGAAACCAGAGTTGACAGATATTCTAGAACATTCTAGCTATTCTAGACTAGGCACTAAGCTTTGCTTGTGTTCTTGTCTACTGATGTTGGAAGGAATGCTTAAAGACTGGATAACTATGGCTTTGGCAACTCTGATGAGTTTCTTAAAGCTGAGCTCCTTAGTCCTTGGGTCACGTAACTCTAGTGATGGGAAACAAACCAGCTTCATATAAGAGCTGTAGCTATGGCTAAGTTTCAATGTGATTGACAGCAGATGCAGCAAAGACTACCTTGCTGTGTCGCAGTGGCCCTTCAAGTCCTCATGGAACTCAGAGGCAACTCAGCAGAACCAAGTCTTAAAATTCCACCATAACGTAAATATTTGCCATAGGATATTATTGTGTAAGTTCCTTCTCTTTACCAAATATGACATTCGGAATAAGGAAACCTACACTATTTCCTCTACTAATGTTTTTTAAAAGTCCATTTAAGGTCATCTTTTTATATCTGTTCCTCTATGTGAACTTTCTCACTTGGACAGCATTTTCCAGTAGCCAGTGAATGTTGGTTCTATAGATTGTCTACAGAAAAGAATTCCTTAAATAAATGTGTCTTGGGATTACTCTGAAGTAAAATGGTTCTTTTGATATCATAAATGGAAATTTGCATATTAAGCAAAGAGTTTTGTGATTTCCCCCAATGTACATGCTTTTGCTTCATTTTGTGTTTTTACTTTCACTTGGCATTTCTGGATGATTCTAGTAAGAAATCTTTTTTTTTCAAACAAAGTGAATCTACCTTGGATATGGTGTTTGTTATGCTCTAGAACATGTTTCTAAGAGGACAAAGGACAATGAGTTCACTAAAGATAATGTCTGTGAAATCCTTCAGAATCCATGGGGGGGGCAGTTCTATTTTAGACAGTGTACAATTTTTTTTTCTGCAGAGAATTGAGATCTAATTCCAAAGGCTTTGGACCACATATGTACTGTAATGTAAATAGTTGTGTGTCTGAATGTTGTAAAGTTTGAGAATGGGCCAGAGCTACCAACCTTTAGTAAAACAGGAATAACATGTTAATCTAATATTATAGACTCTCTGGGAATGACAGACATATTTTGAATGAGAAGGTCTGCTCCATCCCCCATATCAAAGCATGCTAATGTGCACATCTTTCTTTGTATCTGAAATCATTTCCAAATATTAAGTTGTGTGTTTGCAAATATTATTTAACCTTATTGGCTAGATTTGTGTATCTGACAATTTCATCTTTAAATAGAGGGTGCTGTTTTAATTTCTATAAAATTAGCTTGTTAGTTCTGACTAGTTACAGTTTATTTTTAGCCACTATAAATTTCAAATTGTATTCAGTCAAGAGAAACATTATTAGACTGCTTCACTGTGAGTCTCATATACAAGATGATGCTACTCCATGAAATCACCCAGGAAATTTGCACGTTTTAAAAACACGATAAAGAATTCTCTCACCTAATGGTTGGTTCTT
This sequence comes from Peromyscus maniculatus bairdii, assembly GCF_049852395.1. Classification (NCBI taxonomy): domain Eukaryota; kingdom Metazoa; phylum Chordata; class Mammalia; order Rodentia; family Cricetidae; genus Peromyscus; species Peromyscus maniculatus. Next base: position 41,427,610 of record NC_134868.1, read on the forward strand.
AAATTTCCAAATTGCTGAATGGCATTTTTGTTTTCTCTGTCCCCAAAACAGTCTTGTTTAAATCCTATTCATTCTGAGGTTTTAATTTACACATTCTTTCTCAGAATTTATGTGACTACCACACACACACACATACAAACATTAAGTCTGCCATGTGGGTCTCTTCTTACAATAACCTATTCTTCTGGAATTGTGCATTTACTTAAAATTTAAAATAGCTAATGTTGGCTTTGCCACAAGGCTGTGAGCTCTATGAAGGGGGAAATTTTTATCTTCTTTCCCACCACATTCAATGTTAAGAACAGTTTTGATATGTAACATTTAATTGTTTGTGGTCAAAGTAATGACCTAATATGTGGAATAGGAAAATGCCAAATTCATGGGAACAGAGAGTAGAATGGTAATTATCAGTGGCTAGGGCACAAAACTTCAGACATGCAAAATAAAGTAATTCTGGAGACCTAATGTACAGCAGTGCAACTGTAATTAACAATATTGTGCCATGCATCTGAGATGTAGTCAAGGCATACATCTTCAGCATGGTTGGCACTTTGGGGGAAAAGAAAGAACTATGTGAGATGATGCATATGGTCTGTATGATTAATAGTTAGCTTGATATGACAAATATTTGTCAATCTATTTGTGCACCATAACATCAAGATATAACATGAGTCTTAAGGCATGCCATATGATAGTTTTCTCTCCATTGAAACATCTCCAGGAAGGGGAGGGGGCATGGTTCATGAGACTTAGAAGGTAAACAAAGTTCACAGGTTTGGGAAAGCTGAAACTTACAAGATTCGTGACTCCTCCTGCCTTTTAGAAGCATGAAATACCTAGTGGAAGAGGAGAGTGGCGAGCTGAGTTGCCTAGAGGAGATCTCTCAGACCTAGTGAGCTGCCTGCAAGTTGTTGAGAAAGCCCTAGGAAGGCTGCAGTTTCCATGAGTCATCACCCATATTGGGATGGGCTTCTTTGTGATGGCTGCTCCTGGCAGTTAATCCTTACCCACATTCCTGTTAGTTACCCCAATAAACGTTCACTGCTTTACCAAGTTGGACTCTGGTAGAACGTTTTGTTACTTTGATCTGCCATGAGTTTCTTCTCTAGAGTAGACGAGTGTGTTATATCTCTCCAGCAAATGTCTCAAGCACCATGACAAAAGCCTCTGATAGCCCCCAACAATCTAAATGTGGGCAGTTGTCCCAGTGTGCCAATCAAAGATATGAATAATGGTGAAAAGTAGAGGAGAGTTCATCAATATGTTAGAAAAATGAAAAGGGGTCCCATGATCCCAAGTTTGGCATGAGTTTCAGATTTAAGTAGAGGTTTGTGGCAAGGACAAGAGATATGTGGGCTTAGGCTGTCCTGGTCAAGGTGTGGTTGTGTTGGTAATTCTCCAGGTTTATAGTTATGGGAAGTGGTCTGCAGAAGCCCTTTCTTCTTGAGGGTACAAGCTGGTTCTCTTCAAGGGTGATTACTAGTGCTCTAGGGTGAATGTGGCCTCAGCATCATGGATAGTTGTCCTTATCTTGGAGGTGATCTGCCCTTTGAATCTCTGCTGTTCTTGGAGTCCAAAGTGACTGCAATTTTAGGACAATGGCTGGAAACTCTTAGGGTCTGGAATGGAACACAGTATAAACTGACAATAAGATGCTTCGGCTTTGATGGGAATTGAAATGGGCTAGGTAGAAAGCCACTCCTTCGTGATAACTGTGGCCACACAATGTTAAGAAGTACACAAAATGGAGGCAGAGATGCCAGGCTTTCATCCTGCGTTTCCTTATCTTGTGGCCTCAAGTAGAAGCCAATGTTCCTTGGCAAAAGTAACTGGGTATAGTTGCTGTATTAGTCAGGCTTCTCTAGAGGAACAGAACTGATAGAATCAATCTAAATATAGAAGGGTGATTTATTAGCCTACATGCCCCAGTCCAACTAGTCCAACAGTTCTGTTTGCTAATGGAAAGTCCAAGAATCCAGTAGTTGTTCAGTCCCCAAGGCTGGATGTCTCAGCTGGTCTTCAGTAGATGATGGAATCCCAAAGATGAGACTCTTATGCCAGTGAAGGAATGGACTTGTCAGCAAGAGTGAGGGCAAGCAGGCAAAGAGCAAAAGCTTCCTTCTTCCATGTCCTTCTGTATAGGCTGCCAGCAGAAGGTGTGGCCCAGATTAAAGGTGGATCTTCTCACCTCAAAATATCTGGATTAAAGGTGGGTCTTCCCATTTCAAATTATTTAATTAAGAAAAATCCCTTACAGGTGTACCTAGCTGCTTGGGTTTTTGTTATTTCCAGATGTAATCCAGTTGAAAAGCAAGAATAGCTACCATAGTTGGCTTAAGTGTCTATAAATTTTAATTTTTCATTAAGCCTCAATAAATGTGAAAAGAAGAGTGTATGTCCAAGCAGTTTTCTCAGTTTCATTGCATAATTTAATTCTAGCAAAAAGGTTTTTGAATTGATAGACCCACCCAACAGTATAGTAGAGTCTATTTACATCTTCCTTAGCTTCAAGATAACGGATAAATTGATGTGAAAGACTGTGAATTCCCTCAGATTGTAAGTTTTTGATATGAAGATTGTTTTACTGTTATTGTAGTTACATAAGTTACTTAACTGCATGCATAAAATACTTGGGGGATATTTAGACTTCTCTTGCCTTGTTCTCTTGCAAAATGGTTCTTCCTGTGTCATTGCAAAGCATATTGGTTAACAAGAAAATTGTCATGATGAGATAAAGTAACACTTGCGTTACCTTCTGTGCCCTTAATTAGATCAGTTGTGGTGGGTGGCCTTTAAACATTTAGACTAGACCATGAGGGCCTTTCACAACAGCAAAGGACAATGTAAGTTTTCACTACACTGTCCTATTTGCTTTATAGGAGTCAGTAAAACTCCAACTGAGTGTCTTTCCAGTGTAACCTGCTATATTCTCTACATACCTGGTGCTGAAACTTGTCCAGAATGCCTCAGGAATAGCACTGATAGTCAAAAAATAAAATAAAATACTGCTGATTATACCTCAAAGGTGATGGTTTTCCAACATCTTGTAGAACCCATGGGTGAGCAAAGTCTTTGTAATTGTTGCTAATGACTGGGAAAGGTATTTAGGATAAAGCTACATTGAGTGAGTTTTCAAGGCATTCTGAAAATACTGTTAGATGTATGAAGAGCTCCCCTGCCTGCTCTTCCTGGGAAACATTTGATGGGATGCTCAGGGCTGGGAAATCCCAAGCCAAAAGTTAAGGATTTGTTCTTTCCCAACAACAAAAGGCTATCGTGGGAGAAAAGAATGCATTGTATTTTTCATTGCAGCAGAAAAGGGTGGTGAGGTGATGAAGGGGGAAGACTCTGAGCCCTCTGCCATCTTTCTGTTCTTCCTCTCCAGTCTTCCAACACTCCTAAGTAGAGTCTACTTAGGGGACGCTATTAACCACTCCATCAGTCTTGCAGTTATCTTTAGGATGAAGTATCTCTTCTTCGTATGATACTCTGTGTAACTCCAAGATGAAATTGCCTTTATGTTCATGGCTGGGTTCCACCAGGTTGAACAGACATAAATTGATTCATGTGAGACAAAATTTAAAGGGCCAAACCTCTATAATGAATAATTAGCTAATCATACAATTTTTACAGCTGGAAGTTATCTAATCAAATGTCTTCATTCTACAGATGTGGATTAAATCCTTGGCTCTACTCTGAGAACAGCCATAAAAGTTCTTGGCTGCTTCAAGAAACAATTTCAATGACCTCTCATTACCTTCTGCATTAAATTCAAGCCAATGTTGACTGGATAGAGACTTAATAGAAGCCAGAAGTGTCTAAAGTGACTTCTTACATGCTGGCATATATTTTTCCAGAGTCACAGTTGTTACTTCCTGGGTTGCTGTTTTTCTATGCTGTGGGGTATAAAAAGGCACTTAAGAGTATCCTTCCAGACAAGACCACATTCTCAACCCCTTCAAATTTTAAGGTGATCCCCATCAATTCTTCTTTTTGAAAATGTTGACTCACATGCCTAATTGTACATTTTCATGAGTAGAGTGTGTCTCTACATAGGCATGCTGCTGTGCTGATCCAACCCAGCGCCTGCTTATCTGTCACCTCCACAGATACCTTTTCCAACTGCAAATAATCACAATGATCTTTTCAGATGGACTTTTTTGCATCCACATATGAAAGGGGACATGCATTACTTGTCCTTCTGTGCCTGGACTATTTCACTTAATATCCTCTAGGTTTTATTATTATTATTATTTTGCTACAGTGGCAGATTTCTTTTTTGGCCCCAATAGCCAAGTGGCTTTCCATTGCGTAAATATACCACATTTTTAGAAACCCTGCAGTGGGGAACACTTATGCTGATTCCGTGTCCGATTTCACATCTTATCATGCCATAACTTGTTCATGTGGGAGATCTATTAGGTTTTTAGGAACTTCCACACTGTTTTCCACAGTAACTGTTCTAGTATATTCATATTAAGTGTAAGAGTTCTTGTTTTCCTACATCCTTACCAGTTTGGTTAATTTTTGTTCTTTGGTTAATAGCCAGTTTAGTAGGAGTGAGATGGTATGCCTTTGAGGTTTTAAAAAACTAATTATATTTATTCTTTGACATTACAACTATTATTACCCCCAGACCCTTTCGTGTCTCCTTCCATCACCTTTGAATAGTACCCTCCTCTCTAGAGGTCCCTACCTATTTTCCTATCTTTTTATTTTTTGACCCATTGAGTTTTACGTGCACCACCCAAGTGACTATTGGTATACTCAATAGGTACATCTGAAAGTATTGTTACTGAAATCCACTAGTAGCCAAGTTCATCAGGGAGAGGTAGCTGTGGCTGGCTATTCTCAGGTCCAGTCTTATACAGGCCTGGGATGTGCTATACAATTGCTGTGAGTTCATATTACAATGGCTATGTCATGTCTGGAAGGTAGAATGTCTCAACTCTTTTCCAAATCTTCTCTTACATTCTTTCTTCAACTTCATCCACAATATTCCCTGAGCCTAGACAGGGTGATATAAATGCCCTGCTTGGGCTGAATATGCAGCAGTTCCTTATTCTCACCTCAAGCGTCCAAGGTTTCCACATTCATTGCCACTCTGTAAAGAGAAGGTTCTCTGATTATACTGAGAGAAGCATTCGTCTATGGATGTATAGATATCTAGAAGGTGGTTTGATGGTACATCGATGTAGCTAAACAATGATAGCTCCTCCTTAGGGCCTATGACATCCTCAACCATGGTTTTTGTTTTACTGGGTTTACAGTACCAGGCATGAATTATTTCTTGCAGAGAAGGCCTCAAATCCAATCAGGGGGTATCTAGTTACTTCCAGAACTTAGTGCCATTCCTGCAGCTGTGGACACATCTTGCCTGCTAGTTTATTTCATAGATGCATAAGGCCACAGATACTTTTCCTCTTCTAGCAACCTACATTGCTCCTTCCAGCATTATGAAAGCAACTAGGAGGGAAGAAGCTGCCAGTTCAGTTCCATCTTGCTTCTTCTGTGGACAATGTGTTCAACATAGGGTCTTACATCTAGTTCTGGTGGGCAACCAAGAAGAATGGCAAATGCTTTTAACATTTTCAGTGCCTGTGAGGCTTTTCTGAACAATAAAGCTGCAAGGAAATATCCTGCACCAGTCACCGGGTTTTAAATATTTCATTATTATTGTTGTTTTATCATCATCATCATTAATTATTAATATGTGTATGTATGTGTGAATGTGTATGCATGAATATAGTGCCAGCTAGAAGAAGGTGTCAGAATCCTCAGAGCTGGAGTTGAAGGCAGCTGTGAGCACCTGACTTGGATGGATGCTGGAAATAGAACTCGGGTCCTCACAAGAGCATCATGTGTTCATGACTACTGACACACATCTCCAGTCCTGGTGTTTTTGTTGAATAATTCATGTCTTCTTGGAATAGCATTATTTAGCCAAGCAAGATATCTCCTGGGATTGCTAATCTTGGTTGTTGACTTGACTACATGTAATATAAACTAAAACCCAAGCAGCTGGGCACACGTAGGAGAGATTTTCTTGACTGAAATATTTGAGGTGGGAAGACCCATCCTAAATTTGGGCCACACCTCCTGGTGGCAGGCCACATAAAAGGACATGGAAGAAGGAAGATTTTGTTGGTTTTTTTTGTTTTTGTTTTTTTACCTACTTGCCCTCACTCTCACTGGCAAGTTCACCTATCCTGTTGCTGAAGCATTCCTTCCCTGGTATTAGAACCTACATTTTTTTTTTTTGAGAATCCACTGTAGATTGAAAACCAGCAGCTTGGCTCTCTAGGAATCCTCCCAGACCTCAGCACTATAGCAACTGCTGAGACGTCCGATCTTGTGAACTGAACAGCTACTGGATGCTTGGTCTTTCTCTCATGAGATAGTCATTGTTGCACTACCTAGATCACAGTCTGTAATCCATTCTAATAAATCCCATAATATATCTGTCTCCACTTTTTTTGCAGCCCTGCCACTCCCCCTCTTTACTTTCAGATTGCTTCTGCTCTACTAAACGTCCTTACCTTAAGAAATCCCTCTGGTGGCCACTTTCTAGTTTCCTGGCTTCTATGCATACTTCATTTTAAATCCGCAGATCTAAAGATCCAAAGATCAGTATTGAGGCCACCCAGTGCCAACTTGTGAGCAGCATAACTGAGTCAGTTCCAGTTCTGTACGGGAGGGCTCAACCTCTGACCTCACCAGCCAGTGCTCTGTTCAGGTTAGAGAGACAGGGAAGTGTTATGTGGTTGGTGGCGTACAGCCTCTAAACTGGGAAGCAAGTAAATGTTCTGTATTAGGGTTTGAGATGGCAGAGTTTTGTGTCATACATCTGACCCCCAACTGCCCTTGTTTTTGAGACAAGTCTCTCTATGTGGCCCTACTTGCCCTGGAACTCTCTGCATAGATCAGGCTGGCCTCAAATTCACAGAGATCCACCTGCCTCTGCCTCCTGAGTGCTGGGATTAAAGCCGTGTGCCACCTTCTACTTTTTTCTGTTACCCAATTGATCTGAATAAAATTTTTGGTGCTATATAAAAAGAGAGTAGGAGAGTGGACAACCTTGCCTTGTTCCTAATCCTAGAGGAAATAGTTTCAGCTTTTCTTCATTCTTATGGTATTGGTTTGTGGGCGCCATGGGCCCTGGCCCCCGACTGGGAGTGGCTGCGGCCTTGCTTGCTTGACCTTGATCAGATGTCCTCCCTATTCGGATTCCCTGCCGGTATCCACCCTTCTGAATGCTTGAGGGAGGTTCCTTGTTGTGTATCCTGTATTTTGGGCGTTAACTACTTAGATGCTAGAATGAAGAACATTGAGTCTGGAATGTAGACCATTGACAGCGAACTTCTGCCCTCCGGGGGTTCCTCCATTTGTGCTGTAAGCCTGTACGTATTTAAGGTTTCTTCCCTCTTTCAATAAACGGCATTCGACATCCAAACGTACGAATGACTCGCTGTCTCTTGTCTCTATTTTTTAATCCGCAGCCCTTCGCTCGGACATGGTGAACGGGTATTGGTAATGCGGGCATTACCGCAACATTGGTTATGGCTTTGTCACATAAAGCATTTATTGTGTTGTGGCATAACATCTCTATATCTAACTCATTAAGGGTCTGTATTGTAGCTGAAAGTTTCCATGTGTCCCACCTGGTCCACAGCTGCTCAGACCCAAATAAACACACAGAGGCTTATATTAATTACAAACTATATGGTCATTAGCTCAGGCTTATTACTGACTAGCTCTTACACTTAAATTAACCTGTAATTCTTACTTATGTTTAGGCACGGGGCTTGGTACCTTTTCTCAGTTCTGCCTTGTCATCTTGTTTCCTCTGTGTCTGGCTGGCGTCTCCTTACTCAGCCTTCCTCTTCCCCAAATTCTCCTTGTCTGTTTGTCCCACCTACACTTCCTGTCTGACTACTGGCCAATCAGCATTTTATTTATCAACCAATCAGAGTAACACATTCACAGCATACAGAACGGCATCCCATAGCACTGTATTATGAAGGCAAGTTAAATTTTATTGAATATTTATTGAAGGTTTTCAAATTTTATTGAACGTTCGGAAAATATTGGGTTAATTGTGTGATCTTTATCTTTCATTTTGGTAGATATATTGCCTTTACTGATTTCCATATGCCAAACCATCTTTACTTCCTTGAAGTGAAACCAGTTTGATCATGGCCGATGGTATTTTTAATGTACTATACAGTTCTACTTCCAAGTATTTGGTTAGTACTTTACTCAGAAACATGGGTGTATAAATTTCCTTCCACATGTCCTTGATTGTTTTTGGTTTCAGAGTAGTGCTGGTCTCATGGATGAAAGTGGCTTCCTTCTCTAAATTCATTGAGAGAGTTTGCACCTCTGCCACTTCCATTAGATGTTCAAGTCTATGTGTCACAGGCAATGAAATGTGTGTCCCTTCCCTTCTATTTGACATACCTGTTATCTCTTCCCTCCCTTATATCCTTTTGTTCCATTACAGCCAGGTATACACATATAGAATATAATATCATCTCTCCTTGTCTCCATTGAATAGGTTGAGTTTTTCCCTGGCATTGAATGTCAGTTATCAAGCACACCCTGGGAAGACTAGAGACTTTATTTGAATAATCCTCTGGTATTATTCAAATGTGCTAAATAAGATCCAATTTTAATGACAAAATCCTGTGACCTATTAAAGACCTCTATTCCCATGCTTCAGTCCCTCTTTTTCAGTCATACTCTCAAGCCCTAATGAGAGGCCATTTGGTACCTTGCTCATCCTGATTTTAAAAATATGCTTAAGCCTATTCTCTTCCAGCACATGCTTTATCCTCTTATCCAAAAGAATAAATAAAAGAACAGGAAGTCAAATCAGAGTGTTTCCTGTGGAGAATAAAAATCACAAGGTAGTTGCCCTGCTCCAAAATAAAAGAAGAATGGAGTTCAGTTGGGGGGATACTCTGGAATTTTATCTTTCTAAGGAAGGAAACAGTTATCAGGTTTTGGAGGGCAAAAAGTAAGAAATAGAAGATGAATTGAAGTGACTTCCAGTTCTCCACAGAGACCACGTGACATCGAAGCAGCAGAGAAAGGATGCCTAGCCCCTTTCGGTTCACGTTTGTTTCCAAGATTATAAGAAGTGGGGGTGAAAAGAAAAGAGTCCCCCATGAATGTGACAGATGACAAGATAGCCAATCAGAGTGCCAATAAGTGTGCATGTATAGTTTAAAAATAAGTGACTATCACAAATTCTTAAAGTCGAAAAAAAAGTCACCCATGGTTTTAGTTTCAGGCCCCACTTCCCACTCTGGGTGCATTCTGGTGCTTCTGAAACTGACTATTCATAAAGAGAAATAGCACTGCTCAAAAGGAAACTCGTGTTCCCAGCTCTGAAAGTACAGTGAACACTATTAAGAAAAATGGGATTGTATGGATTTCTTCTGTGCTCTTAAAAATGCTTCTCAAAGTGAAGCCATCAAATGCATTTTGTGACCTGAGACATTTCCAAGAATAGTTCGACAAAATGAATGTGCAGATTTGGTCATTTGTCAGGCATGCTCACGTAGAGCGATTAAAAGGAACAGCTGCCGCCCACAGAATAGCTACTACCTACAAGCTCTTATGGTCTTTCTGTTTCTCTCAGCAATGTAAGAATAGATGGGATTCTTACATTTTCAGATAAAGAACTGAGTATCAGAAAGCTTGAGCCCCCTTTGTACCATGTCACATGATAGCAGCTTGACCACTCAGGTATCTCTGAGGTTGTGGTAATCATCTCAAAATATAAAATAATTGATCACAAAGGAAGATAAAAGACATTGTCTCATAAAGCGACACATTTACCTCTCTGAATGTAGACACATTTGGTTTGACAAAGTGGCCATTGGCTCTTCTTGCTACATGTGAGTTGGACTGCATCATAACTGCTGTATGCAGCTCAGACCTCTTGAAAGTCATGGCTGTCTAAAGATTGAGAATCCTACTCATTAACTTAATCTTTCAAAAGAAAATTTAGAATGGGACCTTGGGGGAAGGGGAACTTAAGAGAAGATGGATACTAACTTGCAGGAGCTGAGACTTAAAGTTAACTTATTTTTCTGAAGGTAAAGAACATTTATTTAAACTTATAGATAGGGCAGAAATTGCCAAGTTCATTCTTGGGGCAACATTTTTCTTTCTTTTTGCCTCTTGCCTCCTGCATAGGTTACACTCATCTCCTCAGAGCCTTGGGTGATATTTCAATCTTTCCTGAATAATAAGTTGAAATAAAGTTATTGGAAATGTGAACAGGCAGCATCTAATAGGAAAACTTACTCTACTGGTATTCTCAGGGGATAGTTTGTATGTTCTTCCTTACACCTGCCAAGGAATGTTTACTTTATGGGGAATGCTTTTGAGGTCCTAGATGATTGTCATTCTGGAAGGAACCATTAGGGAACTACTGTTCGTGAACATTTTCGTTAGCACATTCTTCTTGGGAGATAGTATTCTGTAGTCTGCAGTCTGATTATTCTCCAGTCTCAGTCTCCTGGCATGTGGCCACTGTAAACTGGAATTCCTCTGTTTTCTCAACCTCGGTGAAAGTTGATGGGTTTAATTGTTATTGCTTTTCTTAAAGCATAGCCAAAACCCATTGGCATTTGACACAAGCTGTCTGTCCTGCCACATGCTTCCAGAGCAGTGATCTCATGAAAATTCTTCTAACCTGTGTTGGATTCTTAGTTTAGTGCTCTTGTGTTCTAAGGGATGACATCACAACTGCCTTTGCAAAGCGAGAATGAGAAACTAGACAAAGGGGGTGCCAGGGACATAAGCAGTCACTGGGTGCAAACTTACTAGACTCATAAAGGATGATCAGAAAGTGTAGAGGTCTGTGAATTATTTCAGTTACTTGAATGGTGCAGAAACTGAACATGTTTTAGACAAAGAGGATGGATGCAGTCATTGAAGCCCATGTGGCACCTAGTTCATAACACTGATGATGCCTTTCCTGGCCTCTTCCTCTGCAAGGGGCTGAGAGTAATGGGCTCCGTAATTGTCACAACATAGTAAGTCCCATTGTTACTCTCCCACTCCCTCCTCACAGGGCCAACTAGAGTCCATGCTCATTGGCACTTTTCTGAACTAGTATGCATTTGGGGTGCTGCTCATTGTCATTTTTTGCACAGTAGAAGCTTAACTATTGACACACCCATGTCATACCTTTAGTGCGGGATTCTTTGATATGGTTTAACCCAGAGGATCCAAAACCAATTTCTTAAATCTGGCAATGCGAGTCTCAGTTTGTTTTTCTATTGTATCTTCTGTGATTCACCTTAGTTCCCTATTAAGAGTCACTATACCACCCATATCCCAGGGACTACTATCTTTCCTTTATTTCTTTTTCAAAACTACATGTGTTCAACATGGGCTAACATTGTACTATACAATATCAGACTATTGTAAGACTGTTCATTAGGGAATTGTGACCTTCATTCCTGGGTGAGGAGCATGTCTAGATGGGAACCAGTGCAGAATTTCTTTTGGGCATCTCCAGTCAGGGGCTCCTCTTGTTCGGATTGTATGGCCACAGAGTGGGGCAGAACTTTGTCCCTCACTCAGAGGCTAGAGATAAACTAGACCTCTGTGAATTCCTCCTTCACTACCACATACTGAGCCAGGATTTATACAAGATTGTTTTGTTCTCCCTTCTGTAATACCTGAATATGTTTGTGTTCTCAGCTGCGTTGTTAAGATGAACATAAACGTTTCTATTGGGAATGAGATTTTGAATTCTATTAATGTGTCACTCTGGATCTCCGGTGTTGCACTGAGTCTGAAGGCAATGTTTGTTTGAGGCTGTGGAAAGGTGTGACCTCCAGTACTGGTTATCAGCTGCTGCAATGCTTAGAAACTAGACACCACCAGGGTGTGAAACCACTGGGACGTGATATCTTGGATGTTGTACAGCAGTATATCTCATTGCTAGGTTTTTACTTTTTATTAGGAAAAATAGGATATCACAAGTAGAAGAAAATATCAGTAAACACATCAGGTCATACTGTTTAGTTTATAGAAATAATAAAAAGGCTTTTTACACAAAGGGATAAGCTTATACTCATGACTAATTTTCACTTTTATAACCATCATGCATCAAAAACCGACTCCTTCTTACCTCATTGTTTTAACTTTAGCCTGAAAATACAATAGAATCATGGAAAGTTATATAAACACCTTAGTTAGGTCTCACATAATCTTTTACCCCATTTCTCCTAATTGTAATATCATGATATAATATTACTCAGAATGTTATAAAGGCCAAGAAATTGACATTGAAATTCACTTACTGTATGCAGATGCCACGAGTTTTACATGCGCTAATATGTATGTGTATTGTCTGTTGTGTTTTATGCAGTTTTATAATGTGTGGATTCATGTACCTACCACCACAGTGAAGACAGAGATCTACTGTAAACCTGGCATGAGGATGCTGCCTGTCATCCCAGTACTTGCCAGGTTTAAGGTCAGTCTGGGCTACATAGTAGTGAGATTCTGTTTCAAAAACAAGCGAACAAAACACAAAGCAAGAAAGCAAACAGTTAAGAACCCCACAGAGAATGATCTCATCATAAGACCCTTGTCACAGTAATCTTTATAGTCACATTCCCTTCCTTCCCCTCTCACCCTCGGCAATCACTAAACTGTTCTCAATATCTCTCATTTTCTTGTTTCAAGACTACTATATAAAAGTGATAATATAGCCGGGCGTTGGTGGCGCACGCCTTTAATCCCAGCACTCGGGAGGCAGAGCCAGGTGGATCTCTGTGAGTTCGAGGCCAGCCTGGGCTACCAAGTGAGCTCCAGGAAAGGCGCAAAGCTACACAGAGAAACCCTGTCTCGAAAAACCAAAAAAAAAAAAAAAAAAAAAAAAAAAAAAAAAAAAAAAAAAAAGTGATAATATAAGGAGCAACCCTTTGAGACAGAGATTTTTCATCCGGAGTAATTCCTATGAGATTTACTTGAAATTTGTGCCTTTTTATTGCTATGATATGGGGTATTCCAGTTTCTTTAATTCTTCTTTCATTGAATGGCATCTAATTATTTCTAATTAGTCATAAGTAAGGTGACTATAAATACTTGTGGATAGGATTTTCTGGATATAATTCTTTATTTCTTTGAGATAAGTACTCAATCTTAGGCCATATGGTCCCTTTAAACAGCCAAAGTATTTTCTAGAGTAATAGAAAGTATAGTTATATAGTCAAAGAGATAGTAGTTAAATTTTTGGCAGCTTGATACAAGCTAGAGTCACCTAGGAAAAAGAAGCCTAAGTTGAGGGGCTGCCTCCCTCAGATTGGCCTGTAGCAAGTCTATGGGGGCATTTTCTTGATTAATGATTGATATGGGAGTGGGCAGCATATTGTGGGTAGTACCAACCCAGGGCAGGTGGTCCTGACTTGTATAAGAAGCCACAGACAGCAAATCAGTAAGGCGATTTCCTCTCGGTGCATCCAGATTTCTGCTTGAAATCCTACCCTACCTTCCCTCACTGACGGATTCTGATAGAGAAATGTAAACCAAGTGAAACCATGGCTTCCACAAATTGGTCAGTGTCTTACCACAGAAACAGAAAACAAAATTAGTCACTATATAATTTTACATTACCTATATGTGGAGAAGCAGCATGGTAGCAAGAAGCAGGTTCAGCAGCAGGATCAAGAAGCTGGGAGATCGTGTCTTCCACAGACAGCATGAGACAGGCATTTTTTTAAAATGCATTTTTGCCAACTATTAGTAATCCATGTTTCATTTCAGCTGCTCTAATGTACATGTAGTGCTTGCCTCTTTCCCTCCCCGTTCCTCTCTCCACTTCCTTTCCTTCAATACAGGCTTATCCTGTAGTCCAAGTTGGCCGGGAAATCACAATTCACCAGCCTCCTCCTCCCAAGTGTCAGAATTACCAACATGTGCTCAACCCCCAACAGTCATCTCCACTTTTAAATAATATAAAGCCATACGGAATTTGTCATCAAACCCAGTGACCCCAAGAGAAATACAGGGTAAATCTATGGACAATATGAGCATTGCTGTATATATACTTCCTGTTCTGATTTCTATGTGATTCAACAATTTAGTTCTCTAGTTGTCTGATCTTTATTATTTACCGTGGCTGCCCCTTAAAGCAACTGCTGTCCTAATGATTGTAACTGCTGGTAGCAGTGGTTTGGCCACAAGTTGACCAGCTTTTTCAAAGGTATTAAGGGAAACTTTATCTAGATCTCTATCCCTCTAAAGAACTCAAGATTCTGGCTGGGCGGTGGTGGCGCACGCCTTTAATCCTAGCACTTGGGAGGCAGAGGCAGGTGGATCTCTTTGAGTTCAAGGTCAGCCTGGTCTTCAAAGCGAGTTCCAGGAAAGGCACAAAGCTAAACAGAGAAACCCTGTCTTGAAAAACAAAAACAAAAACAAACAAACAAAAAAAAGAACTGAAGATTCAAAGGTTGAGGTGGTATTCTGCTGGCTCAGAGACTGAATAGCAAGTAGCCCACCTTCTCCCTTTGCTTGTGTCTTCCAAAAATCCAGAGGTCCTTCTACCCAGTCCCCACTTAAGAACACTTGCTACATGTAGTTCCTCCCTACCACTTCCTGTTAGCTACTTGCTGACTCAGCCTCCTGCTCACAGGTTAATTTTATTTAATCAAACAAATATAACACATCTTTGCATTAACAAAAGCAGTAGGAAAAAAATACAACATACTTTAAAATAATATTCCACAGCACAATTCAATCCTACATAGATGAAAATCCAAGGTTGTTACAGGCATTTGTCATGTAGCAAATTTTGATTGGGCTTGTAAGGTTCTTAATAACTTTTTTTCTGGCCAAGCCAAAAACTTTGCCATTTACTAGATTTATTGCACTGAGTTACAAGGTGACTAGACTAGAAAGTGCTTTAAGAGGATGTACAGAATTTAAATACCTAACATCATGTGTTTGCTTCTTGGCAATGTCAGGATTTGAGCAATTCATTGTACCCTTTTCATTTGAAGACAGTAAAGTATTGAAGGGTGGGTTCTACCCACTCCCTTGTGGAGAGCTGACTGTGCCTATTCTCTGGATCCCACTTACCAAGTATGACATTATCATTTTTACACTTCCTGGGAGTTTGTTAACTGGGCCCTTGCCTCTGTCCTGTTTTCAAAGCAAAGTTCTTGAGTTAACTCCCTTGGTTGTGTAGCATTAAAACTGAGATGTATTAGTCTACCTGGTTCTATTTCCATATCATATCAGACCCCTGAGAACATGATTAGCTGTGAATTTTGTACTTAAGACTTCCCTTCAAATATATGAGGTCCATATTTTAGCTTTCATGTATTTCGATTATGAGGAAGAGTGATCTGAACAACAGGGATGCAATTCAAGGCAGCCAGTTGGAAGAGGGTGGCATCATAAATCCACCAAGATGCAGAGAAGAGGCCCCATGGGACGAAAAGAATTGCAGGCTTCAATAGCTTTCAACTACCACCTTTTTAACAGTGTGCAAATCAAAGCGAGCTCTAAATCATACTGCCTGCATTGGTAGTCACTCATTTGCAAGAAAGGGAAGAAGAAATCTAGGGTAGCAGGGCAGCTGAGAGCCTAGCTCCATAAATTCTCCTTCAGCGTCTCATGGTACCTCGATGCTGTTTAGAAGGCTCTGTCTTCTGTTGCTTCCAGAGAACTTGGAGGAAGTGTCTTAATGGAGACCAATACTCCGAGGTGCTTCCCTCTGCCCTTGTATGGATAACAGCAATGTTTTGAAATCCTTTTCATTTTGGAAGCTTCTGGTTGAAAGCTGCCTCCCAATAAACATTAATAGTTGATTATGGAAATACTTTGCCTGCTGGTAAGTTTGAACAAGTGTCTTTTTTTGGCAGGCCAGTTTTCCCAAACTGATAATTCCCAAGTTCAAGGTTCATAGTTGCACATGGCATGTGTTCTACCCAGTGGTTATCAGAGATCAAAGTTCAGAGAACACCAGGACTTTGAATTCACACAGTCCCAAGGAAAAACAATGCATGGCCAGTTTTAATGAGTGAGAACAATGGGGGAAATATCTCTATGAATTTCTGAGGCTTCATGTGAAATAATGTGGGAACTTTTAGCACTCATTTCTTTTAGTGTTCTTTGGGGGGGGTTAACAGACTCAGCTTGTGTTACTGTGGATCTGAGACTGTTGTTGATTTTCCCTGTTACTTTATCTGTTGGTAATATCACATGTTTGAGACTCCTGAATTAATACAGAAGAAATGGATTTTGACTTGACCAATGATTATGTCTTATTTATCTCTCATCTTATCCCTGGACCTTCAATGTTTAAAGTCAATGTTATATACAAATAATAGAAGATCATTCTATTGACTTAGTAAAATAACCTGGGTCCCTAAATTCTGTTAATCACATTTTTCTTTATAGGAAAGCATAATTCAGAGATTATCTTAATATCTTACTAATTAATAGCCACTAAGATGGAACACTTGAACTTCTTTAGGTACTAAATATTCTTAATATTAGACTTATCTAATAAATTTTGATAATTGAGAAATAAGAAACAATATATAAGCATGCATCTACATATATATGGGCTTCATGGAGTTATGTCTATACTCTACTATTGAGCTACACCCTATCCACATGTGTGTATGTATACACACACAATTCTTTTACATGAAGAACTCACAACCTGGTGTGATTTGCAATGATCATGTATAGTTCCCTGGTGGCCTGGTGGCTCAGATTGAGATGGTCTTGTATAAGGCTCTACAGTTACTATGTGTGCTTTCTGCTCCCTTATACCGTAAGCACTGATGTGGTCACTAATTCTCTTCTGCCACCACTAATTCTTTACAGTGACATTGTTTGCTTGTTTTCTTGCTTTTTGTTTGAGTGGGCATGGTCCCTGAACATGCTAGAGAACTGCTCTATAAGATATTCTCCTCCCCAGTCCTGTACTAATGTTTCCAAATTATTTCAATGTATTAGGAAAGGAGGGGACTTAGAACATCAGAACGGTTGAAAGGGCGTGAGGGCCCTTTCTTCACAGATTCTGATGGGTCACCTCCTTGGGCTTTCTTTCTACATTTGTATACCACCCCTTGGCTACTCCATTCTGTACATGTCTTTTTGCTATGCCATGCCTCTATTTCCTTTATTTTAGGTTACAATCTATAGGCTATCCCTCCCACGTCTTTCCTTATGTTTACTCAAATCCTATGCTCCAAACCACAGCTGTGGATTTTAAACAACCAAATGTGATTGATCAAACCAACCAACCACCTACCCTCTTGGACTTGTTTGCCTAGACTATAAGTGTGTTTGAGACCAATTCAAATGGGTCACAGCAGTGTTTTCAGAACCCAGGGAAAAGGCCAGGGATGCAGTTCAATGATACAAAATTTACATGGGATAAAGAAGGCCATGGATTCCATCTCCAGCCCAGAGGGAAGGAGGGACAAAGGGAGGGAGGAAAGAGAAGGAAGGAAGGAAGGAAGGAAGGAAGGAAGGAAGGAAGGAAGGAAGGAAGGAAGGAAGGAAGGAAGGAAGGAAGGAAAATATTACCCAGAGATCTTTTATAATTAATTCATCCCAGGGTAGCTAAATCAATATTTGGGGGTAGCAAACTAGGAATTAATATTTTAACATCTCTTCCCCTATATTCTTCACATGGTTTCTTACCGCTATGAGGCTGAGTCAAGAGAATCTCTGTAAGTTCAAAGCCATCCTGGACGCAGAGTGAGACTCTAACTCTAAAAGTGATCAGCAGAACAATGCATGGATGAATGAAAGGACAGACATCTAGTTCAGTGGTTCTCAACCTTCTTAAAGCTGTGACTCTTTAATACAGTTCCTCATGTTGTGGATCCCCCCCCAACCATAAAATTACTTTTGTTGCTACTTCATAACTATAATTTTGCTACTGTTATGAATCACAATGTAAATATATGATATGCAGGATATATGATATGCAACCTCTATGAAAAGATTGTTCAACCCTCATGGGGTCATGACCCCTCACAGGTTAAGAACCACTGATCTAGAGGATAGCTACAAGCTAAAAATGATTAATTTAATTTTTAATTAAATACTCTATTTTATGTGTATGGGTGTTTTGTCTGTGCATCACGGGCATGCCTGCAGAGACCAGAGTCGGTGTCAGATTTTTTGGAATTGGAGTTACAGATGGTTGTAAGCCTCCATGTAGACGCTAGGACTCAAACCTGGGTCTTCTGGAAGATCAGCCAGTGAGTGCTCTTAGCCATTCTCTAGCCATCTCTTAAGCCCTGAGTTGATCACTATAGAACAAAGTTAAAAATCTGAGCATATCTATACACAGCCCACCAGAGTCTAGAGATAGGCTACCTTCTCAGGTTCACCTTTGACCTCATCTCCCTGTGCTGTGAAAAGTCCAGTGAGACTGACTGAGCAACTTCTAACGCCCAGCACATCACTTGCTCATTTACTCAGTACTTTGTTGTTTTCCTGGTTTGAAGAACTCTCCCATCATAACCTCTCCAGACTCCTCAGTTGGGAAAATGTTAGGAACTTACTAGCTGTTGGTTATAGCGTTTGAAATGAAAGAAAGAAATATTGAAGGAGAATAGTCACTCACAGAAACACAAATTTTTAAAAATGAAAAGGTCAGGGAACAGATGTAGGTGTCATGAAAATGGAATGGGGGTGCTGTCAGGAGGCATTTCTGTTGCAGGCTATGGGTAATTGGGCAAGTGCAGAGAAATGAATTTGTAGATGCCCCTAGACAACTGAGGCACACCATGCAAGATACCACTGCTCCAAATCTGTAGTTTTCTGTTCATGTTGGCCTTTGTTTACCTGCTGATTTTCAGCCCAATGCAGGAGCTTTATATTTTTAGCTTTTATATGTAGGCCTATAATCCATCTTGAGTTTGCTTTTCTGAATCATTTGAAATATGGTTCAATATGCGTGTTTTTTTTTCCTGTGAAGTTATCCACTTGGAATAAAACTGGCAAAAAGATTCTTTTCTGCCCTAAATTATGATAGCAACTTCTTCAAACAGCATTGGTGTCTGTGTGTTTGTATTGATTACTTTCCTTTGGTATACTTGTTTAGGATTAAATCAGAATTCACTGTCTTTGTGTTAGTTTATATTATAAAAGAAGTGTATGATAGTTTTCTTTTTGCATTGTTTCTTTTTGCAAAGTTGTGATGATCCTTCTAGGACTTTTATATTACCATCTTAAAATGCTATTATTAAGAATTTGCAAAAACAAGATAAGTGTATTTACTTTTACATCTCTAAATTTATAACCAACTTTATGATTTCTTCTGAGTTAAGATATAAATATACAATGCAATGCAGTTCAAGCTTCCTTTTGACAAGTGGCTGATACCATTTTGAGGTATCGCAAGTTGAAGAGTATGCTTTTTTTATTAGTTTGCCTTAGCAACTTGCTCAATGATTAGATGACTGGATGCTTTCCATAATAATACAGATTGGTAGCACACACCAAGCCTCCAACACTGAAGTGAAGTTACTTAACAAGACATGACTGTGGGGGATTCTAGAGCTTAAGAAACTGTAATGACAAGATCATTTCAAGCCATGTAGCCTCATTCTGGAAATCCTTGTAACAGAAGGAAAAAAGAGCTAACCATGACCCTGAAACTCACACTTTTCTGAAGGCCGCACTAAGGGGTGAGTTGTCTCCCCTAAGAGTGCCTGGGAGACCAGGAGCACAGCAGTTGCTGAAGGCAGAGGCAGTAGCATTTGTGAGAACTTCAGTTTCCCAGGGAGATGTCGGGAAGAGAACGATTTCAAAAGCCCTAGACCATCTAGGTGGGATGGTTCCTTAAAGTCTCCTGCTTGGAAAACAGTCTAAAACAATGTTCTTGTTTTCAAATGCTCAAATTTCAGCTGAATATACATAGATCTAAACACAGCAAGAACGGAGAAATACAGCTGAAGTGAAAGAGATGAAGCTTCTGAAACCACTACCCAGGAACTGAACTGTACCTGCCTAAGCACCGATGTGAAATAAATGTCATTAAGAAGCTTTGTGAAGAAAACAAGAACACAGGAAAATAAACATGAATAAAGTGAAAATGTCAACAAAGAAATCAAAGCTATAAATAAGAACAGCAAATTCTAAACTTGGCAAAATAAAATAGCTGAACAGAAAGATTTATAACAGGGTTTGGGGATCACACTTAAGCAAAAGAAAGAACCAACAAGCTTTAAGACAAATAGTTCAAATTCTTGAGTCGTGGGAACAAAACAGAAAAGAATGGGGAAAAAGCAAGAAAAACCTAATGTACTTATATGGCCCTCTAAACTGAACATTATACTCATTAGGGTAATCCTAGGTAGAGATAAGAGGAATGAAAAGGTAGAGAGCTACTTGAAAAATAATGGCTGAGTAACACAAATCTGTGGAAAGAAACGATCACATAGATCCAAGAAACTCAGAGAACTTGTAGACATTACCCTTGAACTGTTCAAAATCAAAGACAGGAGTTGTGAAAGCAGAATGGAAATAAGTAAATAAATAAATGTGGCATGCACTTGGCCTCCTGTGAGATTGTCTGCAGACTTCTCGGGGGGAGGGGGGGAGTGCAGAACAGAGTGAAAAAGATAATGTGGTCAAAGAGTTGATGGGAAAATCTGTCACCAAGAATACTAATATTGTCTTTGGCCAAATTATCCTTTAAAAGTTAAAGGTAAATTATTATAATCAGGTAAGCAAAGCCCAAGGGAGTCCATCACCACCAAATTATCCTCAGAAAAGTTCTTCAAGATGAAATTAAAGGACAGTTGTCAGCATTGTGAAGGTTTATAAAGGTGTGAAGTGTTCTCCAGTAAGAGTACATGCATGAAAACAATTTTTAATGTTCTGGTATATTTAGTTTAAGTGACCAAAATAACAAAAACAAAAAACAAAACAAAACAAAATAAAAATAAAAACAAAACAACAGCCTATAAACATTTTAACAGACACATTATATAGAAAGTTGTAAATAATGGCAATAATATTCTATCTCCAAGAGACTTACTTATTCCATGCAAATGGTAATCTAAAGTGAACAATGAGAGGGGCTGGAGAGATAGCTCAGTGGTTAGGAGCACTGGTTGATCTTTCAGAGGATCTGGGTTTGATTCTCTGCACCCACATGACAATTCACAATTTGTAATTCTAGTTCCAGGGGATCCAATTCCCTCTCTGGCCTCTATGGGATTGGCACACATTATATATATACATGCACACACACACACACACACACACACACACACACACACACACACACACACATTAAAAAATTCTTGAAGAAAAGAAGTCTCAACAGAGTGAAAATGTTGGTCCCCTCCCATGAACATGCATGATTAATTAATGAAATATTCAAGCAGGGTAGAGGGGTTTTTTGTAGTTACGAAAGGAAGCTAAAATAATTTTTGAAAAGAAAGGAGTATATGATTTCCAGACTTATAAAACTGTAGTAATTGAGTCTGCAACAGTGGTGGAATGATAGGAACATGGATCAATGAAATAGACTAGATAACCCAGAAATAATCACATAGAAATGGGCCCACTGATGGTCACATGGGGTAGAAAAGCAACTTGATAGGAGAAAGGCAGTTTTTCTAACAGATAGTGAGGGAGCAATTAGAGATGCAGATCCAGCCCTTCCAGCCTACTGCCCAAATCCCCTAAGCCTCACACCTAAAATCTTACATCTAAAGGATGATTTTAGAAAAACACACAAGAAACTTTCCAGAGGGCAATCAAAGCACGGAGGTTTTAGACCTAACCCCAAGGGGTTGGGTGTTTATGGCAGTGACTGAATGCTTGAATAGGAAGTGCAGAACCCAGGGTTTGGTCCCCAGCTCTGCACTAATCCATGCTATTGTTGAGCCTTTATAATAGCTTCATATTTAAACTTTTAAGACATGGGAAGGAAGTTTCTAGAGCGCCTGTGTGATTTTTCTTCCCACAAGTAACGTGAGTGAATATTTTCTCTTCATCGACAACCGCATTGGTTATTAACTTTATTTTATTTTATTTTATTTTATACATTCTGATAACAGTGCTAGCCCATCATGGCTTTGAGTTGCACTTCACAGTGACCAGTGCAAAACACCATCACCTGTACTTATTGACCACTAGTTTATAATTTCACTGAAAAGTCTCTTAATGCTCCTTTCCCATTTTCTAACAGAGATGCTTTTACTGCTGAGTTTTAAGAATTTTAAAAGCTGGATCTGTAACAGACACACAGCTTATGAGGCTTCCCCACTCTATGGTCATTCATTTTCTTGACAGCCTATTTACATAGTGGTGTTTGAAATTTAGATGAGCTCTAGTTGACTAATTTTACCTTTAAATATGTTTTTGGAGTTGTGATTTTTCTTTTCTACTAGGCAGTAAGTGTTCCATGTTTCTAGTGCTATCTGAAATATTTTTGTGGTTTTACAATACATCAGGCATACAAAATACCCATGCTAAGTATCATCAAGATATGCAGTACTTAATTATAAGAGGGTTTTCTGTTATACAGTTTTGCTCAAATGTATAGGTGTTCTGTTATCATTTAAAGAAGACATGGCTAGCTATACTGTTTGAGTGATTGGGGTTGTTGTTTTGGTTTGGTTTGGTTTGGGTTTTCCAGACATGGTTTCTCTGTGTAGCCCTGGTTGTCCTGTAACTTACTCTGTAGACCAGGCTGTCTTTGAAGTCAGAAATCTGCCTTCCTCTGCCTCCTGAGTGTTGGGATTAAAGGCATGGGCCACCTCTGCCTGGCAGAGGGATTAGGTTATTAAATCACTTTTTTAAACTTATGATGCTTCAGTTTGCAATGGGCTTATCAGGACATAACCCCAGGGCAAGTCAAGAAGCACCTGCATTCCGAATATGAACCCCCTTCACTTCAAATATTTGCTTCCTTTTTTAAGGCTGACATTTTACTGACAATTGAGTCCTTTGACAGAGAGAAGATTGTTAGTTTGATGTAGTCTTGCTTGCCTGTCTGTTTGTCTCTGGTTTTTGTTGCCTATGATTTTAATGCTGTTTCTAAGAAAGCGTTGCCAAGCCCAACATCACGTTTAGTCTATGCATTCCTCTAGACATTTACAGTTTTAGATGTTTAATGCATTCTGAGCTCTTCCTTGTATAAGGCATATGACAGAGTTTATCTTTACTCTTGCAGAAGGGTATAACTTGTTTTCTCATACCAGTCTAAGGAAAAATTACATTTCCCCATTCAGCAATCTTTGGGTGTGTTTTCCCAAAGATCATTTGTTCATGCTTGCAAAGGTTTATTTCTGGGTTGATTTATTCAATCGGCCCATTTGTATGTGTTTGTGCCAGTACACACTGCTGATCACTACCGCCTTCAATTATGGCTTGTAGTTGGAAGTTGTCCTATTGTGCTGTTCATTATTATGATAAATATCACAACTAACGGCCACTTGAGGAGGAAATAGTGTATGTGTCTTACATATCCCAGTCACAGTGTATCATTATGGGAAGTCAGGGCAGGAACTTGAGCAGAGACAGAGGCAAGAAACATGGAGGAAAGCTGCTTCCAGGATTACTTTCAGGCTCACATTCATCTGTGTAGACCTTCCAGGCCTACCTACCCAGGGGTGGCACCACCCACAGTGGGATAGACCCTCCCACATGCCACACAGACATGCCTATAAGCCAATCTGGTAGAAGCATTTTCTAAGTGGAGGTTCCCTCCTCCCAGGTAACTCTAGCTTGTGTCAAATTGACAAAACTAAGCAGCACAGAAACTATGAGTTCTTGAAGTTCATTCCTCTTGTGTGTGTGCATGTCTCTCTCTTTTTTCAAAATAGTTATAGCTATTTGGAGTCTTTTGCAACTCAATGTTTTTGAGACTCAATGATTATTTCAATTTTTTTTGTGTGTGTGTTGTGGAATACTCTTTTTGTATACTGTGAAGATATGTCTTTGCCAAAGTGCCTTCTGATTGGTTTAATAAAGTGCTGAATGGCCAATAGCTAGGCAGGAAAAGGTTAGGTGGGACTTCCAGACAGAGAGAGAAGAGATGATTCTAAGCACCAGAAGGACACAGAGAGGAAACAGGAGGTGAAAGATGAAAGAGATATAAAAAGCCATGAGGCAAAACATAGATTAATATGAATGAGTTAATTTAAGTTATAAGAGCTAGTAGAACAAGCCTAAGCTATAGGCTGAGCTTTCATAAGTAATAATAAGTCTCCATGTCATCTTTTGTGAGCCAACAGACCAAAGAAAAATCTGTCTACAATTTTGTAAATGCCTTGTGGTCTAGAATGTATTCTATTTTAGAGAAGTTTCCATCTGTTGAAGGAAATACTGCATACCTATCTGTTAAGTCCATTATGATTCTTTGGAGGAATGGCATTGCCTCATGTTTTTTCTTGTTTCTGTGTTGTTATTTATGGAATGTATGTGTTGTGAATGGATTTTTTTCCTCCTGGATGTATTTCTCAGCAAGTTCATTATCAGTAAATAGAAAAGCTATTGATTTTTTTGCATGTTGCTTTTGTATTCTGCTCCCTTGCTGAAAATGATTATTAGGTGCAAAATTTATCTGGTAAAATCTTTTAAGTGTAGGTTCTATTGGCTCAGATAGACTTCTGACTTTGGTCATAACTTATGAAAGAAAGCAGGGTCAGCAGGGTGGTGGTGGGGCACGCCTTTAATCCCAGCACTTGGAAGGCAGAGGCAGGAAGATCTCTGTGAGCTTGAGGCCAGCCTGGTCTACAGAGAGAGATCAAAAGTACATAGATCAAAAGTACATAGAGAAACCCTGTCTCAAAAAACAAAACAAAAAAAAGCAGAGTCATAGGAGGAGCTGACATGAAAATATCCTTTGAGAAACCCGCTGCATGAGCATAGCAAACCTGATGAGGCCTTGAAGTGGGAGAGTATTAGTAGAGAGAGGGCATTTCACTATAAACACTGCAGTGGGATCATGAAGAGTGAAAAAGCCTTCAATCCATAGCTTTTCAGGGACGGTGGGTAAACTCCACACCATATGACTTAGCCTGGCCTGATGTCAGGCAAACACTGATAAAGATGAGCTGTAATTCAAGGTTGTCTCATGCCTATAAATGGGAGAGAGAGAAATAACCTCTGTGAGTGCTTGAAGGTCACAGCAAGTTTTCTCAGATCTGGGTAGGAAGATCGGAGAGTGGTGGTCCCTGACTTTAGAGAGAGAAGAGCAGACAGATGGTCTGTGAGTTCACAGTCTTGAGAAGTGATTGAGAAACTTACTCCTTTTTTAAGGTTTATTTTATTTTTAACTCTCTCCCCCTCTCTGTGTGTGTGAGTGAGAGACAGAGAGAGCATGTGTGTGTGTGCATTTACACACACATGCAACTAAAGAGATCTGAAGGTTTCAGATTCCCTGGAGCTGAAGTTACAGGCAGCTGCACCCTGATATAGGTGTTGGGAACCGAACTTGGGTCCTCTTCCTTCTCTTAAGCACTGAGCCATTTCTCCAGCCCCAAGAAACAAACCCTCTTCTCTCCCTAAGGAGAAACCCATTTCTTCAGCCCCAAGAAACAAACCCTCTTCTCTCCCTAAGGAGAAACCCATTTCTTCAGCCCCAAGTGCTCTCCCTAAAACAAAAAAAAAACAAAAAAAAAATTAACAACAGTAAACCACTTTCATATAGAATTATACTCAAAACCTATTATAACCTAATAATATATCATCAGTTATCATAAAACTCAATGTGTTATAAAGCTGAAACCTATTTAGTAAAGAGTAGAAACAGGAAATGAATGAGACAAAAGAAAGAAATGGGAAAAGCAGAGAAATAGATGAGTAGCAAGATTAAACAAAAGAAGGGTGGAGGGGGAAAGAGAAAAGACTGAAAACAAAGTAAGACAAGGTTAAACAAACAAAAGGAGGAAAAAAGGGAACTGAAGTGAAATATTCTGGAAGGGGAAAGTGGAAGAAATTAGAAACAAAGAAAAGGTTTCCCAATAATGAAAAAGCCAACCCAAAATTTGATAAATATTAGAAGGTGAATAAGTATTGAAAACACACAGTGTTTTTTAAAAGGCAAAGTGAAAAATATTCTTAAATATACACAGTGGGGCAGATGCAATACAAGAGGTCAAACAAAATAAAACAAAACAAAACAAAATGCTCATAGGTGCACACAAACACTGGCCCAATAAAAAAATAGACAAAATTCATAACTAAATGAATGCATGAAGGGGAATAACAAATAAAAACATAGTTTGAAAGAGAACAACACAGTAAAAGCCCTGCTAAACACAATCCAAGTGAACAAAGAAAGATGAGGTATTGGGACAGTTTTGTTTTGTACCCTCATTAGTGGGAGACTGCCACTTATGTGAAACAGCAGGAGATTGTTGACTCCTTTTTTTCCTGTGGTTCACCCTCTTGCTGAGTCTTTATTGGACATTTGT
This sequence comes from Peromyscus maniculatus bairdii, assembly GCF_049852395.1. Classification (NCBI taxonomy): domain Eukaryota; kingdom Metazoa; phylum Chordata; class Mammalia; order Rodentia; family Cricetidae; genus Peromyscus; species Peromyscus maniculatus. The sequence continues at coordinate 41,454,057 of NC_134868.1, forward strand.
CTGATGTCTACCAGAGCTTTGCTGTGGTAGTTCTTCTTCATTGTTTAGCAGGGCCTTCTGCTGACCACACTTACCTTTGCATTCTGTGGTCTAGACAGCCTGCTGAGCATAGCCCCACACCCTAAGATCATAGCCTGTGGATTGATGGATATGGATGTTTTACCTAAGAATATTTCCCAAGTGCAACAGAAACGTGGGATAAAACCACTGCACGAAGGCTGGCCGAGGCAAAGAACTTGCCTTCGTAGTTTCAAGACCTCCTGAGAATTTATCACCTAGTAAGCAGATGCTGCTGTGAATAGTGTGCACATTCCTGGACGTTCCTGGGCTCTACTACAGTCGGTGAAAACAAAACTAAAGTCAAACAGGCAGCTCCAGAGTTCTATCCACCTGCTTCCCTCGGGCCCAGAACTGTAAAACTCTGTAGCTGGAGGGCTTCTCTCCAGGTTCCCCAAGCCCCACAGCCCCACAATCCACTTATAAAATAATCACTCAGACGCTTATATCACTTATAAACTGTATGGCCGTGGCAGGCTTCTTGCTAACTGTTCTTTTATCTTAAATTAACCCATTTTTATAAATCTATACCTTGCCACGTGGCTGGTGGCTTACCGTGTCTTTACATATTGCTTGTCCTGGTGGTGGCTGTAGTGTCTCATGGGGACACAAAGAAAATTTTAGGCCTATGGGGTAGTCCTTGAGGCTGAATTGTGTGAACCAGTTGCCTTGAAACTGTTCTGGATGTTGGATCATCTGGGCCATGGTGTCATCGGAGATCTTTCAGGGGGTCTTGGCTGGTCAAACCTAATGTATCTTAATCTGGAACAAATCCATAGCCTCTGGCTTTCTGTGGAAACAAAAGCAGAACCTCTTTTCCAAAGTAACATATCCTTATATCCAAATTTTGAAGTCAAGGTACCTTTAAAATATACATTTTGGCATAACTCAACAGCTTTTGTAATCAAATGTTTTTCTTTAGCAACGAATATCAAAGAGAACATAATCCAGATTCTCTGTGTGGTAGCCATCTTTACGTGGCTTATGTTTTATATTACCTTGAGCCTATTGCTTTCAACTGCACCATTGTAAGACTGAAACGGCCCTGTGGCTGCTGGCTCCGCCCACTTTAGCTTCCCAACATGGCAGTGGTACGTTTTCTGCCAGCTCTGGGAGTCATCAAGTCTCAGAAATAGTGGGTCTAAGCTTTTATCAAAGCAGCGTGTAGCCCAGAAACCTTTTTTTTAAAAAATACTAGTAAAGACTAAATCTACTACACAGCATAATGTGCCGCTGGCAGACGCCTCATTCCCGCCATACTGCCGGTCAAACGCACACGCCAGGAACCCACCAGTGTTCAAACCCACGTTTTGCGGCGTCTAGCTGCCCATATGAGACAAGAAGCAGGAACCTGGTTTTGGGTCTGTTTAGAATTGGTTATTAAACATTCTCAGGTTTAAGGTGGAAACTCGAGCCGTTGGGCGCCATTTGTAGCTGGAGGGCTTCTCTCCAGGTTCCCCAAGCCCCGCAGTCCCACAGCGCCCCCCTCCAGCAGGAAGTAGTAAGAGATGCTACGCCCAAATTCCCAAATATACCAAGCTGGCTTTAGAGGTGGAATTGGCTCACTCCTCCTCTAAACCCAGACATATTGTTTTAAAAAAAAATGGTTAAGAGATTCTTGTGTCCCAAATCAAAAGAGCCCTCTGGTATGGGACAGAAAAAAAACAATATTTTTATTTAAAACAGGTTGACTATAAATGTGATCTCTTTCTAAAAAAGAAAAGGGGATTTGATATAGATATATAGGAGGATATAGAGATGATAAGATAAAAGGATAGATTAATCAACCTACTTTTAAAGAACAACTTGTTTAAAATGTTTTACATTGGTATAGATTTTAGTTTATGTTTAAAATGTTTTACATTGGTATAAATTTTAGTTTATTGATACAAACTTGAAGTTAATTTTGTTATACTGTATATATATATATATATATTTCTATTCTTGTTTGAGGTATTATGTTTATGTAACTCATTTAAAATTGTAATGGATAATTAAAAATAGATTAATAATTAGTCATCTATGATAATCATATTTGTAGCCATGTTAGTTAAGTCTTCTAGGTATACATAGATATATTTCAGATAGATAGGTAATCTTCAAACACTTCATAGACCTAGAGAATATGGCATTTAAATAACTTAAAATTCTGTTGACATGAGACACAATTGCTCCTGGCTGCACTAATTTGATCCCGAGAAAATGTTGGGCTTCTAAGACATTTCCATTTGGAAGTTTGTCTTCTTGGCACAAAATGGCCTACTGGGCAAAGAACTGCCCTTGCCTTGATGGCTGACAGTACAAATATAATGCTGTTCTTTCTGGACAAGCGGGACACAAGGAAAGCGACCACTGTACTCTGCCAAGACAGGGTAAGATGGTCTCTCAGAATTCCTGCTTCTAAAAATGGTCTGTCAGATACTCTAGGCCTGTAGCCAATTTGAATGCACCAACAATGCTGAGAAACATTAGGTGACTGTCCAGGCTGCCAGCTGTCTTCGTCTACTTTTGCAAGATTCCCGAAATTTGCTTGCATCCATCTACCATTTCTCAGGTACCATTATGTTCCTTCTCAGGTCTTTGATGTGGTTGAAAACTAGATAGTTGTAATTTCCTCAGTTATGACAAAAGATAAGTTAGATATAAAACCTTAAACTTACAAATATAAGATAGATAGGACATCTTCTTTAATATTGTAACTGTAATTCTTGCTCGATAATTGTTTTGTTATATGTAATTTTACCATGTTAAAGTTAAAACCTTACTTTTTAAAAAAAGAAAAAAAGGGGAAATGCTGTGGATATCATTCTATATAAATAAAACACTGATGGCCAGTGACCAGGCAGGAAGTAGGTGGCCAGGCAGGAAGTAGGTGGGACAAGGAGAGAGGAGAATTCTGGGAAGCGGAAGGCTGAGAGGAGACACTGCAGCCACCGCCAGGACAAGCAGCATCTGAAGATGCTGGTAAGCCACCAGCCACGTGGCAAGGTATAGATTTGTAAAAATGGGTTAATTTAAGATAAAAGAACAGTTAGCAAGAAGCCTGCCACGGCCATATAGTTTATAAGTGATATAAGCGTCTGAGTGATTATTTTATACGTGGATTGTGGGACTGTGGGGCTTGGGGAACCTGGAGAGAAGCCCTCCAGCAACAAACTCTGTTTCTCAGTGGCTGGGATTGGTCCCTGCCCTCTAAGGATAGGACTACCACTCTTTGTATACTCTCCAGCTTCAGCCTGCCCTCCTGCCTCCTGCCCCTTTCAAAGCATCAGTGCTTGATTCTCCTCGTCCCCACAATTGCTCTCACCTACGGGCAGTGGCGGACCAAAGCAAGGATCCGTGCCCTGGTGTTGTCTCTCTCTCTCTCTCTCTCTCTCTCTATATATATATATATATATATATATATATAGATAGATAGATAGATAGATAGATAGATATCAGAGTAGCTTAGCTGTTAACAGACTTCCTCTCAGCCTCTGCCCTCAAGGTCATGTAGTATGACATACTAGGGTTCTCTCCACCACTGACTCGTTGGCCGAAGTCACTGTCTTCTCAAAATTTACCACTGGATTTGCAGGGGCGGCATCTAAATAGCGCTATTATCCAGCATCAAAACTGGTGTGCATGGCCTTCCTGATGGAGGAGTCTCTGTGGGTCTTCATTTTTCTCATTTGATGGTCATTAGGCTCACCAGATGAGTCAAGATCATCTTCCTTTTAAAACTCTTTCTTTAAATTCTGTTGGTGGAATGTTAACAAGAAGGCAAACAATGAAAATCCATGCACCAATAAATCCAAGGACAAGACAAAAATGCCAATAACTCTTGACACTCTGAGCTGCTTACAGTTAGCTCAAAACGATAACCTAAGATGTTAATTTATATTCCTAACTTTTAGCAAATGCATCTTTTCCCTTGCAATACAATTTGGACTTTCATGCAGTGGTTACCTTTTCTTGTATTTCTCTTTGGAAAAAAAAAAAATAGTATATAGTCTGTTCACGTATATTGACTTTTTTTCCAGACAATTTCACTGTGCTTTTTGGTGGCTTTCCATACTATGTTTTATGTATGACCTATCTACCTGGAGTGAATTGCTCTTGTTTACTTTTCTACAGTGTCTGAATACTTCATTTTCAGAGGCTTTCACCCACACTTGCTTCTGGGTCAGTCTTTCAGCCTTCTTCTGTGTATACATGGTCTTACTGCAGGTCTCTGAAGTTCTAGGAAGCTGAATTCTTCCCATACTTTAAGTGAAGAAATCTGACTAAAGTGTCTTAAGTCACATTCCTACAAAGAAATGCTTACTGAGTAGCAAATCCAATGACTCCTACTAAGGTAGCCCTGGATGTCTTATCTGGGCCAACCGGTTATCTCTGAGGAATTCTCAGCATTCAGAGTATATCTGGAGAAGTATGGAAACTCAGCTTTCTGTCAGTCCCATGGACCAGCTTGAAGTTCTAAGCCCTTATTTATTTTTCCTGCTTTGTTTTTGTTTTGAAACAGGGTCTCACTATGTACCCCTCAATGGCCTAGAACTCCTATGTACACCAGGCTTGAACTCACGAAGATTAACCAGCCTTTGTCCCAAGTGCTGGAATTAAAGGTGTGTGCCACCACAATGGGCCCTGAGCCTTATTATTAATTAGAACAGGACACAGAGAACAGCACAGTTACAAACTGATGGTATTTTGCATTTTTCCTCCATGGTGGGGGTTGAAACCAGGACCTTTCACTTCCTAGGCAAATTCTTTACTCCTGAGCTATATTCCCAGGCTCTCAATCTGGTTTCAAGAATCAGCAATACAGGCAACAAAATACAGTAGAAGAATCTATAGATGTATTGAAAACAAAATATTAGCTCTACCTCGCGGCATAGACCTATGATTCCAGCTGTTGGAGAGGAAGGAGGTCGTTGGACTCAGGGTCATCCTAAAGAGCTCAGACTCGGTGGCTCAGAGTAGACAAGACAGTTTAGATTAGAGAGCTCAGACTAGGCAGCACAGTTTAGATGCCAATGATGGTGGCGCACACCTTTAATCCCAGTACTGAGGAGGCAGATCTCAGTGAGTTCAAGGCCAGCTTAGTCTACAGAGCGAGTTCCAGGACAGGCTCCAAAGCTACACAGAGAAACCCTGTCTTGAAAAACAAAACAAAACAACAAAAGACAGCTTAGACTAAACAGTTTATGTGAGGCAGCTTCAATTAGTTCTGAAAATAGGAAAGTAAAAATCAAAGAAGCTCAGTGATAGAGTATTTGCTCAGCATGTGTGAGAGAAACTCTAGGTTCAATCCTTAGTACTTAAAAAAAATATGATTTACTACTTCTACAGAGATGGCTCAGTAAGCAAACACATACTGCTCTTGAAGAAGCCCTGGGTTCAGGTCACAATACCTGCATCAGGAGCTCACAACAGCCTGTCACTCTAGCTCCAGGGGGATCTGAAAACTCTGCAGGCACCTGCCCTCACATGTGTACACATGCACACACCACATATATTTTAGAAATATGAAATTCCAAAATCTCAATTTAATAGATAGACTTAGAATAGAGTAAAAGTATAATTCAGAGAAGACCCAAGGAAGGATATGTATAATATGTCAGTGAAGGGTCTTCTGATGTGGCTGCTTGTGGTGTAGTGGATGGAAGGAAGGTGATATACACAGGTTTTCCTGAGATCTCTTTTCACACACATCCCTGCCTAACCAAAGTCATTGACTTCTTTGCTGAGGATATAGTGGTTGAGAGACAATCTATTCAAAGCTTTTCTGGTAGTCATACCCATTTGTGTAAAATGCATTGTAGGTACCCTGTCTATGGACAGTGAATGATCAAGCCTGGGATTGTCAGCAGGATGCTTTGCCTGTTCTTAAAACTAGCTGATGACCACAGGCAACACGCTTCAGCACCCTGTGGTATGAAACATGGATGAATTATTCACTTAAATGATTTCACATTATAGTGCAATTCAAAACCCAGTAGAGATGAGCATGCTGGTATCAGTGGTAGTTTATAAATCATGTTAGTCATCTTTTAAGGACATTTCCATATAGCTGCACCAATCATACACTGTGGCCTTTGCAGTCATGAAGAGGCCACTGTACGAGTCATGGGGCAGCTTTTATTTGCTTTGTTGCAAAGAGATTCCTATGACCAGCTTGGCCATGGCCCAAGGAGGCGTTGTTGAGTGCTTGCTATATATAACATTCTTGTGTTTTTGATGGGAAGAGTGTTCTCCATCCTGCATTGCAGTGCAGATAGGTCAGGGGATACAGGCAGTTTGTGGCTGAGAGGTTATTCTCTGACACACCTCCTTCCTTCTCTCTGCCAAGCAGAACTCCCGAGAGGTGCCTGGGCCATCCAAGGTTCTGCTCTCCTGACACAGGACAGGAAAGTAGACATGGAATAGAAATGCTCTGTGGCACTCTCTGTCCTTTTCTGCTCCTTGAGCCAAACAAAAAAATGAACTTTGGTTTCAGGAAAGAGAGAGAAGGGAAGACGAGGTATTAGCGTTTCTCCACTCCAAGCCAACACCCCCATGTGCTTCCAGCCACTGCCATCCTGACAATAGGACATCTGTTTCCAGGTAACAAGATGATCATGGGAATAGCACTTTTGGACTCCACCTCTCTGTGGTCCCTTGCTATGTTCCCACAGAGTAATGCTATTTTTTTTTCCCCAACAAAATGTTTCTCCTCCCTAATTCAATTCTCCCTTCAGTTTGGAACCACGGACATTGATAATTTTGTTAGGAATTGAATCAATTGTGAAGCACTGGGAATAAATATGGTTTAAAACCTCAGGTGAGTTTCTTGGAATTCGGAGCCAACTCCCTTTCCCAGTTGCTCACAGGAAGTTTCAGCTGATGTCATTAGAAGTTGGATGTAGTCAGTGGTGTGTGAGAGAGGGGGTGGGGTGGGGGATGGGGTTGGGGGTGAGACCTGGGTATTGGCAAGGCCTTAAGGATCCAATAAACACTCTTGTTTCAGATCAAATCTTTGTAGCAAGCTAATATTTAGCAGCCGCGAGAGGCTGATGAATCCGGCAGACCTTCCCCAGTTTCCAGTGTGAGTTTACACACTACAATGTGTACTTTTTATTGGGGTGGGGGGCAGCAGGTAAGTTTTTGTTTGACTCAATGTTTCACAGGCAAGAGAGTTTTGTAGAATCCCCTTTCACACTCTCGGAGTGTATGCTTAGATCGTTAAGCCTGAAACGTGGTTTCTAATGCTGTACAGGTTTCACTGGGAATTTTGTGAATCGTTGATTGGTCCTTATCTAAACAGGGTCAAAGTCCTTTGGTGTAGACAAATCAACATTTCTCTGTATGAAGACAGTTCAGGGAGAAAGCCAAATCATGCATCCTGGACATAATTCTGTAAAGATTTAGAGGGGAGAGCGGTTGGTGCCACGCAAAGGTTGATCACAGGCAGCAAGCTGCACTTGGTTGTGTTTCCTTTGTTTAAGCAACTTTGCAGTTCCCTTTGCATCACTGCAACTAATGTCTAGGTTCTACTGACAGGAATGTATAAGGATGTATACAGGTCACACTTCCCCAGTGGTTCTGGTCCCTTAATTCCTTAAGTGACGTGAAGCAGGGCGATGCTCTAAGTTTAGCAGATGCCCTTGTTTGGTTGGAAGATCTAACCAGATAATATGGGGCTCTAGGCTTGCCACAAGCATCCCTCACACCCAGGGACTCCACTTGGTTCCTAGTATGTTGATCATTGTTCTCCAATACAGGTATACACACACACACACACACACACACACACACACACACACACACACACACACTTCAAAAAGCCTAAGCAACTTCTTGATTTCTGAATCAGTCACAAAATGTAGCAATTTTGAGTTTTGCTTCTATTTTGGTGTAATGTGGCTCTGGTGACTTTTTGCTTCTGGTTTTAATGCAAATAAAGCCTCTCTTTCTCACAGTAGTGTTTCTTGTTGAAAATCTTAACTTAGTGTCCATCTACCTTCTCCTCCTCCCCTCTGCCTTTCTTTACCCATACCTCCTCTCCTCCTCTGTGACCAATAAGTTCTACAACTCCCACCAAAGAGAACATCTAGACCTTGCTCACTGGTCCCTGGATCTGTCTTCTGCATTCATAGTTCCTTGCCTCATCTGAGATCTGTTTCCTTTTCTGGTGTTTCAGTACCTGCTTGCTCTATGCTGAAGAAAGTGAACTGAAAGCAGAATGTAGAGAATTCCCCTGGCATGGTCAAGGTCCCTTTTCTGGCATCATGGATCTTCCTGACATCACCAAATGTGCCCTAGAAGGCAACGGTCCTTCAGTTCCAAAATGTAACAAAGCTATAATGCACAAATGTGGAAAATTTCATAGTCTTTGTTCACAGCACTTAAAACAGTGCCTGGCTCATAGTGAAAATTTAAAATATGTTCCATAAATTAGTAGGTATGTTTTTTATGCATCAGTTTATGAGTTGGAGAATAGTTCCTATTTTTTTTTTAAACTTTAGCATAAGAAACACCTGAAGGCATTTTCCTGAAAGAATAGTAAAAATTTAAGTTTTCATATTTCATTAATCAGTAAAATTATTTAAAAATAATGAATTGGGGGAATGAAAGGCGGCTCAGGGGCTAAGATCACTGAATGCTCTTTGGTGTATCCTGGTTGTATTTATAGCACTCAATATGGTGGTTCACAGCCATCTGTAACTCCAGTTCCAAGGGGTCTGATGCCCTCTTCTGGCCTCTTAAGGTACTAGGTAAGCACATGCAGCACAGATGTATATGCAGGCAAGACATCTACACACATAAAGTGAGAAATATCTTTAAAACTTATAACAAAAGCAAATTGGTGCTGTCTCAGATGGGAAACTTCAGAAAGAAACATGGCAGCTGCTCCAGTGGAATCAGAAGTTGCATTTAAACATTGTGGGGACACTGTAGTAAAACCCTATTGTGAAATGGCATGTCACATATTAATTTGAGAACTATGTGGTCGCTTTGTTAGGTAAGGCCCATCTCTTATGTTTCATTTCTAGAGTGAGCCTTTAAATTCAATACCATACATGTGCAGCCTGAGACATTGCTATTATATTCCACCTTATTTTATCACTGGGAGTATTAAGCATGAATTTAAAGATCATAAATATCACAAGAGAAACACATGGAAACATCCTGTAATGTTGCTTAGCAACTTGATAAATGGAAGGGATAGGAAAGTGATGGACAAAATTTATCATCTTCCAATAAAAGAAGATTCTTTAGTACTATGCTATTTCTACCAGAAGTAACAGAAACCCGAAAGGTCATTCCATTGATTTGCTAGGAAGTCAACTCACAGCCCTGACCTTGAGGTTGTCATAGACCCCCTTTAGAAGTTCAGTGAGCATGGAATAAATGGTGCTAAGACAAATGTTCACCTGATAATGGTTCCCTGTGCAAGGACACTGGTAGAAACTTGGTGGAATAGGGAAATATTTTTCGCTGTCTATGATATGGTGGTTACGCCACTTACCTATCATCTTTGTTCACTTTCCATTGGTGTGGTAAATACCCTGACAAAAGAGAAAAGCAGCTTGGAGAGGGAAAGTTTTATTTAGTTTATTCTTCCAAGAAGAGACCATCAGGGAGGGAATTTACGTCAGGAACCATAGAGGGGAAGCTGCTTATTGGCTTATTCTCTCTGGCTTATGCTCAGTCAGTTTCTTATGCAAGGAGAACTACCTACCCATGAACATCAACAGTGGACCGGGTCTTTCCAAATCAGTCAGTAATCATGATAGTTACTTATAAACGTGTCCACAGGCAAATCTGATATGGGAAATCACTCAATTTGAGACCAACTTTTTCCAGGTGGCTTCAAGTTGACAATAAAAATGAGTCAGAATATCCATATAACAATATAGAAAATATGTCCAATATTGAGGGTGCTGAAGGAAATGAATGGCCTATAAGGTGGATGTGGCAGTTAAAATATATCTTCAGCTAGGTCTGGTAGTATATTCCTATAATCCCAGCAATGCTCAGGAAGCTGAAGCAAGAGAGTTATGATTTTGTTGCCAGTCTGGGTGATGGAACAATCCCATGCCTAAAACAAAGTAAAACAGCAAAATGCTTTTTTTTATAACCCAAATATTTGACTGTTTGGACCCCAGAGTTTCCTTCTGGAGTTATAGATATGAGGATGTTTCACATAACGACAGAACAAATTTCTGGGTTTGGGTTTTCTTCTTTAATTGGAAAATATATAAGTGAATCAAATATTCCTGAGAAAAGTGAGGAACTCCAGTAAGTTCATAGCTTAGTGGTAAACTATGATATGGCAACTGATTTAATGGATGTGGTAGTTTGGATAGGAATGGCCCCCCATAGGTTCATATATTTGAATGCTTAGTCACAGGGAATGGCACTATTTGAAAGGATTAGAAGGATTAGGAGGTGTGGCCTTGTTGGGGGAAATGTGTCACTGAGGGTGGGCTTTGGGGTTTCAGAAGTCCATGACAAACCCAAAGTCTCACTCTCTGCTTATGGATCAGGTTATAGCTCTCAGATTCTTCTCTGGCACCATGCCGGCCTGTCACCATGCCCCCCACCATGATGATAATGGGCTAAACTTCTGAAACTGTAAGCAAGCCCCCAATTAAATGCATTCTCTTATAATAGGTCATGGTGTTTCCTCACAGCAGTAGAACACTGACTAAGACAGTACATTATAGCACTCAAAATAGAGATCATTAAAACTTTTAGGGGTCTGGGGAGATGGCTCCTTTGGTAAAGTGCCTGCATGCCAAGTATGTGCATCCAAATTAGACCCCTAGAACCCACAGAAAAGCTAGTTGTACCAATGTGTGCCTGAAATCTTAGCACTAGGAGGAAGAGACAGGAGCTTGCTGTCTAGCCAGCTTTAGCCAAATCAATAAGCTTTGGGTACAGTGAGAGGCCCTGTCTGAAAAAGTAAGGTGAAGAACAACTGAATCACACAGCCAGCATCTGACTATGACCTCCACATGAACACACACACACACAAATATTTTTAAAGAACATAAGAAAATACTGATGGTAACCTGTTAAGTAGGAAAAGAAGAATACAAACTATACATGTCATATATCCACAGTGTCACAGTTGCAGTTCAGAATTAAAAGCAAACTTTAAAAAAAAATTCACATTTTAAAAGATGATATGATGGCATCACCAGTAGTTGCTTTCTTCATCTATATGAACTGAACTGGAAGAGAGATCAGATATGCCTACGTGGAAGTATGTTTTGATAACACTTTATTTTATTTTATTATATTGGAGGAAAAGTGAACTTTCAATTCAGTTGGCAAAAAGTAAATCATCAGTACCTCAAATATTAAATCACAATAACAACAAAAAAAACAGGTAAACTAGCAGATCAGGTTACTGGGAAACATTTTTAGGTGTAAAAAGTTAATGTATCATTTATCTCCATAATAAAAAACAATTTAAAATCACATAGAAACATTGTTCTGTGATGATTTTGCCTCAAAGGAGAATTCAAAATAGAGCTTTTGGTAATCAAACCAACACAATTCTGAAAAATTGTTCATATCCTCTTCTAATTTATTCCTCAATATGAATCAGTAATTTCTGTGCTTTGGGGCCATGGATATTTAAAATTAATTAATAACTGAGTGGGTTTATTTACTACTCTAAGACACACCCCCTCCTAAATATATCCCAGCTTCAAATTAAGGCAATTACATTATTAGAAAACTATTTCTAATAGCTTGGCTCACCAACCTTAGCCTGATTACTGTGATTACAAGCTATTTACCACAATCTAATGCTATTTAGATTTGCTTCATTCTGGCTGCATTTTACAATGTCCAATTTCATTATGTCTTTATAATTATTTTTCTCAATGGATAGAAAAGAATAAATAACTCTAGTCTACATTCAAACTAGTAAACTATATTATTTTCTACAAATTTCCCTGCACTTAAGTTTGAAGAAGGACTCCCTGACCTTGTGCCTTCATTCACTTATTTATAGTGAGATATTTTTACCTTAGAACAGTTTGATTTACAGAATGGGAACAAAAAGAAAACTACTTGCAAAGATAATGCATAGTCTATCATGTCATGGCCAATTTTCTTTGTTGTTGATATCCTCACATCAGTATGTTATACAATCAGAGTGGAAAAACTAATACTGATACATTATTACTGACCAAAACCTGTTTCCTGCTTACACAATTCCTTGATTGTAACTCCGTGTGCCTTTTCTGTTCTTAGAGCGCCCCCCACGAAGATACTGTCACATCTCACTATATCATCTCCATAGATTCCTCTGGGCTGCAATAGCCTTTGTCTTTTCTTGTTTATAAGAAGTAACAATAAAGCATAATTTATAATCTTCTATTAAGTTTTGCCTGATGTTTATTGTAATTGAATGGTGACTTATTGGGGAAGAAGATCAAGAGGTGACAGGCTAGTCATACTAAGGACACACACTGACAGCATGTTGCCTCACTGCTGAATGTTGACCTTGTCCATGCGGCTGGGTTAATATTACTCTTTTCCTCCATTGAATGATGTACTTCTTGCAGAGAAGTCACTTTCCACTGCTCAGACATGAGTATGGAGTTCATGTACCAATGAACTGATCACTGGTAGTTTATGCTCAGATAGAAGTTGAACTATTGCATGGGAGACTTGAGTGTTCTCCCTATTAATTAATTTGATCATTTAGTTACATCAATATGGCCTCATGGAAATGAAATTTTATATTTTGAGTAACACACCCGTATTTTATTGCTGAGGTTATTACAGATGTAACCATTTGAAGGACTTTCAGCTAGCTTTGGTATCCCATTGAAATACTTTCATGCTAGTACAGTTTGGAGGTGTTTTTTTTTATATGTTTATTTATTATTCTGCATGGGGAGGATTGTAGAAGTCAGAGGACAATTTTCAGTCAGCTTTCCTTTTCCTCTGTGTGGGATCTAGGGATTGAATTCAGCTCATCAGGCAAGTGCCTTTACCTACTGAGCCATCTCATGGACCCCTCTTTTTCTTTTTGAAACCAAGTTTCATGATTTTTTTCAGCCATAAGAATAGAGTTATGTAATTTGCAGGAAGATGGATGCAACTGGAGATAATAATATTAAACTAATTAAGCCCACCTCAGAAGATAAATGCCACGAAAGACAAATCCAATATGTTCTTTCTCATTAGTACTTCTTAGATCTTATATAGATACATGATATATTTCCTGTGTATTTGATTTGATAGAAGTGGGAATATCTAGGGAAACAAAGGAACTAATGGAAGAAGAGAGAAAAGGGAGGTGGGGGATGGGTTATGCTCAACAAACAATTTACACTTGCATGCAGCACATTATGTGTATAGTGAACATGCACAGTGAAAAAAATGAAAAATAATGAAGTCAGATTAGAAAAAAGGATAGCTGTTTCAAAATGGCAGCACACCAGTTGTGTTTGCTACGCCATCTGTGAGTTTCCTTTGAAAGGCCATTCCGAGAGATTGAAAACATAACTCTGTTAGAAAATACAAGAGAAAAAAGAATGTAAGAAATCTTCATTAATTTGAACCCAAAAGGATCCTAGAAGTGTTTTGTGTATGTACATAATAAAATCAAGTAGACCAAGAAAGAGTAAAAATCTCTAGTGTGTTTTTTTTTCTGACAACCCCAATTTTATTTTTTTTTAAAGGAACATCTGTATCTAAAAATATCCCTATCAAATATAAAATGAAATCCATAATAAACAGAAGCATTAACGAGATGCCTGTCTGAGTGCAGGGCTGGGGAAGATGTAAGTGTGAGAGAGGGCTTGTTTCAGTGTATGTAGAATAGATATTTCCCCATTTGGAAACAAAAGCAGAAGCCATTCAGAAACCCATGTCTTTATATTTTAATTGATGGAGGTATATTTGCACAACTTTCTATGCTCTGTTATGGTAATATAATACACATATAAAATGTAATCAATCAAGGTCATAAACATTTCCATCTTATCCATGATATTTATGTAAATGGCAATTTTGAGCCACTTTAATCTTATCAGACTATTTTAATCAGGAGTTATTCTATCATGCTTTAGAAGAATGAAAACAAATGTAAGACCTGCCTGCTTCCATTTTCTTTAGAGTCTTATTGTGACATCCTTATTTTGCCCTCTAAATTCCACAGCAATCCTGACCTTTGTAGTCAGACTTATTTTATTTAACATGATCTTGAGTTTCACCCATTTTCCTGTCAAGACACACCAAGGCTGATTGCATGTCCTAGGACTAGATAATGCTTCAGTATAGGCATGCATATGTCTATAAGGCAGTGGTTCTCAGCCTCTCTGACATTGCAACCCTTTAATACAGTTCTTCATGTTGTGGTGACCCCCAACCATAAAATTATTTAATTGCTAATTTATAAGTGTAATTTTGCTACTTTTATGGATTGTGAATATCTGAGATGCAGGATTTCTGATAAACAACACCCCCAAAGGGGTCCTGACCCACAGGTTGAAAATCACTGCTGTAAAGGATGCTAACTGTGATCCCCTTTGGGGACATACCAGGAGCATGTACTACCTAAAAACAATCTGCTCATCCACTGATAGACATCTTAGTTGGGTCCATCTTTTCACTGATAGTGCTACAGAAATCATGGGGGTGCAATAGTGTGATATTTGGGTTATTTCTGGATACACACTCAGTAGTGGAGGTGCTGAATCATATAGTTATATTTTTAGTTCTTGGAGGAGATTCCATATTATTTTCCATGTCTATATTACCTTACATCCCACCAACAGTGCATGAGCTCTGTCTGCATATTCACCAGGACTTTTGTCTTTTTCATAATAGACACTCAAACTAGGATTAGATGTTCTCCCATTGAGACTTTGATGTGTTTCTCTTACTAATGATCCTGAGATTTTATTTCTATGTATTGTTAGCTGTTTGAATGACTTTTGAGAAGCTTCCATTTAGTTCTTTAGGCTACTTTTTAACTGGTTTGTTTTCTTGATGTTCAGCTTCCAGGGTTCCTTATGTATGCTGGGTATGGATTTCTTGTCAGATGAATAAATTATAAATATTTTCTTGATTTGGACGTTGCCATTTAATTCTGCCATTTCCTTTGCTCTAACAGACTCCTCAATCCAATGTAGTCCCATGTGTCTGTTTTCCTTGCTGATGTGTCCTTGGGTCCTCTCTGAACTGTCATTGCCTACATCAATGTCTTGAAGTGTTTTCTTGTAGTAATTTCATAGACTTAGAGATTTGGGTCTCAAACTAATTTTAATTGATGTTTGTGTACAGCAAGAAGAATGACTCTGGTTTTGGTCTTCTGTGTATGTCTGTCCAGTTTTCCCAACATTATTAATTGAAGAGAACACCCCCACCCCCATTCTATGTTCTCAGTACCTTTGTCAATAATCAGTTGGCTATATGAATATAGATTTATTTCGAGTTTCTTAATTCCATGGTGTCTGTGTGGTTTTATGGCAGTTCCATGCTATTTTTGCTATTACAGCTTTGTAGTGTGCTCTGAAATCAAGTATTTTGATGCCACCAGCTTTATTATTTTATTTTGCTTTTTCCTTAGAATTGGTTTGTTTATTGTGATATCTTTCTCATGCCCTATGATTTTCAGCATAAATTTCTTTTAATTTCTGTGAAGAAAAACATTGGGGTATTGATGAGAATTGCACTAAATCTATTCATTGTTTTTGTTTGTACAGACATTGTTACAATATTAATTCTTCTGAACTATGAACACACATGGGGAAATTCCCAACAATTCTTCCATTGGTATTTGACAAGTTTCACTGTTCAGAGATTTCACTTCCTTACTTAAATTCATCTCTAAATATTTTATATTTGTAGGTGGAATTGTTTCCTAAATTGCTTGTCAGCAAGCTCATTATTTCTGTATTAGAAAGTGCTACTGGTGGTTTTGCATGCAGATTTTGTATTTTAGAACTCTTTTGAGTGCATTTAAGCATTTGGATGGAGTCTTCAGGTATTTCAATGTGAAGAATCAATCCTCTCCATACTCGAATACCTTAACTTTGTCTTTCTTTGGACTAATTGCTGTTGTTAATACTCCCAGTGCTATATTAAAGGTTGAAAGTGTTCATCCACATCTTATCTGTGACCTTAGAGGAAATAGGTTCAACTCTGGGTTTTTCATTTGAGGTTTGATTCTTCTGTTTCTAATTCGTTGAGAGGTAGTTCATTTTCCAGCATAAGGTGGCAAATCATGTCAGATGCTTTTTCTGATGAAGTAAAATGACTGCATGATTTTGTCTTTCACTCTGTTGGTGTGTTGTGTCATGTTCGTAGTATACATTATAGAACAACCCTTGAATCCCTGGGATGAAGCCCATTCTATCATGTTGTGTATTTTCTGTGTACCACATTGGTTAGCTTTCTTATTCCTGTGAGAGAATGTCAGACTTGAGACAACTTAAGTGAGGAATGGTTTATCTTGCTCACAGGCATGTGTTATTGAATTTGGCTTTCTAACCCTTCACTGAGAAAGTTTTTTATCAGTGTTCATCAGCAATAAGAGTCTAGAGATTTATTTGGGGGAAGCATATCTTTGTCTGGTTTGAATATCAGGGTAATGCTAGCCTCATAAAAAGAAACGGACAGAGTTCCATTTCATTTTCTCTCAAACAGTTTAAGACGAATTCCAAAGAGTTCTTTAACTGTTTTGAATAATTCAATAAAACCATGACACTATAGATTGCTTTTAGATGGAAGATTTTCAATCACTGTTTCAATACATTACTCATTATTGGTCATTTAGAGTTTTCAGTTCCTAATCAACTTTAGAAGGTTGTGTATGTTCAATAATTCATTTCTTCCTATTTTCCAGCTCTGTGCCATGTCATTGATCACAGTAGTATCTGTTGTAGTGTCTCCTTTCTCATACCTGATTTTATTGGGGTTTTTGATATCTTTCTTTCTTGGTTAGTATAGCTAAAGACTCACCAACTTTATTTCCTTAATCTTTTCCTTAGGTTTAATTTCATGTACATCTGCTTTGATCTTTATTGTTGCTTTCCTTTTATTTATATTCAGTTTACTTTGTGCTTCCCTACATTTAGGAGCTATATTGTCATGTTTGTGTAATTTTTTTCAATGTATATATCTACTACTATAACTACCCTCAGTAATGCATTTGTTTCGGTACATTGTCATATCATTTTTATATATTTGCAGGATGTTTTCTGTTTTAATTTTCATAGTTGGATATTGTTAGGAACATTATTGTATTCACATTCACCCCAGACAGGGCACCAATAACAAACTTAAAGAAGTTATTCCAGCCGTGCAGTGGTGGAGCACACCTTTAATTCCAGCACTCAGGAGGCAGAGTCAGGTGGATCTCTGTAAGTTCAAGGTGAACCTGGTCTACAGAGTGAGATCCAGGACAGGCACCAAAACTACACTGAGAAACCCTATCTCAAAAAACGAAAAAGAAGAAGGAAGAGAAGGAGGAGGGGGAGGGGGAGGAAGAAGAAAGAAAAGAAGAGAAGTAGTAGTTATTCCACCCGAGTCTCCTTATTGATAAATTTACAGGAGTGTCTGACACTCCTGTAATTTGCAGGAGAATGAGTAATTATTTACTGATTATTTACTGGAGCATGTGTGACTCAGAACTAGCTGTACCTCCAGAAGTATACACTGGGGTGGTGGTAGCTCATGAACCCTGCATCCTTAGATGCTGTGGGATGTTCTGTATGCTGTGAATGTGTTGCTCTGATTGGCTTATAAATAAAAGGCTGATTGGCCAGTAGACTGGCAGGAAGTATAGGTGGGATAAACAGACAAGGAGAATTCTGGGAAGAGTAAGGCTGAGTCAGTACATGCCAGCCCACCATCCAGGGAGCAGCATGTAACAGAACACAGGTAAAGGCATGGAACACATGGCAACATATAGATTAACAGAAATGGGCTGAGTTTAAATGTAAGAGTGAGTCAGTGGTAGGCCTAAGCTAATGGCTGAGCAGTTTTAACTAATATAAGCTTCTGAGTGATTATTTTATAAGCAGCTGCAGGGTCCTGAGCAGGACCAAAAAAAACTTCATCTATACCTAGAGCTCCCAGTAGAATTTGTAGTTGGGAAATTATTACCATTTATGTAATGTTGGGGGTCATTTTAGGAAGCTCGTACGTTTCAAGAGCTTCTGAGACTTGCAAAGTTGTTCATTTCCTGTGTCTGAAGAAACCTTCCTCCAGAAAAGAATAGTTTGATTAATAGAAAACAGCAATACAAAAAACAGCTATACAAAAATCACATTTTAAAGTTCCCATATGTTTATTTATTTTTCATTTTATAATAATTTTAAGTTTGATTATATTGTGGTCTGAGAAGATATATAACATGATTTCATTTTTTAATCAGTCCTGCAGAACATTCTGTGTGCTGATAAAAAGAATATGCTGTTGTTATTGGATGAAATGTCTGGTGAGAAATTGAAATATTTCTTGATTTTCCTGTCTGGGTAATCTATATGTTGAGGAAAATGTAGTGTTAGATCTTTATTAAGATCTATCTTTCATTTTAGACATAATATTTGGCTCATATATTTGTACACACATGCGTGTGTGTGTGTGTGTGTGTGTGTGTGTGTGTGTGTATGTTAAATCTTCTTTAGTATCTGTTTCTGCAACTTTTTTAAAGACCTGCTTTATTTGATATGGATATCATTCCTCCTTCATATTTGGGGTTGCCATTTGTATATTTTTCTAAACTTTTTAGTCCATGTATCCTTACCAATGTAGTGAGTACATTTTATTCTTGATGTTAGCATATAGGTTGGTTCTTCTTTTCCATTCAGCATGTGACTTTCTACAGTTGTTCTGCTTTGTTGAGAAACATTTTGCTGTGCAACGCAGACTGGCCATAAACACACTTGCTCTCCTGTCCTAGGTTCCCAAGTGCTGGCATTATCGTCATAGGCTTCCATGCTGGGTCAGCTGGTAGATTAGTTGGTAGATTTAATCCTGGGTTACAGTTGAATATGCACATACTCCTATCAAAGTATGAACTTCCTCCTTAATTTATTTATCTTCTGATTGTTTTTGTGATTTTGGTGTTTGGTGTCCTGAATCTGTTCTTCTATTGAGTTTGTGTATTCACACGTTTTCAGGCTGTTGGTTGTCATATTTTTCCTAGTGTATTACTCTCAGGTCTGTCTTGTAGGGCTGGGTCTTGGTGATGGATTTCTTCAGTTTTCATGGAATAGGTTAACTTGCAATTTTAGTTGACAGGGCTTTTTTTTCCTGTTCTTCTAGTGCTTTGGATATATCATTCTGGCCCATAGTCAGCAAAGACTGTTATCCTAACTGGCATTCTCTTATAGGCACCATTTATGCATTAACTCAAAGAACTCTCCAAGGTAAGCAATTCTTTCTTCTGTTCTGGTCTGTTGTCTTGGCTCTCTGTCATGCTTCGTATTGGACTGATTGAAGTTGTCAGCTAAAACATCTCTTTATTATGATTTTTGCCTCTTGATAAATTTCCCATTCCTATCCTGTACTGCTTTTCTAATTTCTTTCTATTTTCATATCTGATCTCTAGCATCTCACTTCATTTTCCTGAGATGTCTTTTTCTCTCCAAATTCTTTTTCAAGCATTTTAAAGATTTTCTTCAGGTTGGGATCTACTTTGGTAAATTGTCTTTTCATGGTGGTATAATTTCCTAATTCTTATTTTGCAACATCTGTTCATCTTGTGGAATATTTGTGTGTTACTGTAGCTAGAAGTTTTCCTGTGTCCCTGCCTGGCCTGCAGTCAGGACAAATCTCTCTCACCTGCCAGTCCTGCAGCCACTCAGCACCAAGTAAACACAGAGGCTTATATTAATTAAAACTGCTCAGCCATTAGCTCAGGCCTACAACTGACTAGCTCTTACACTTAAACTCAGTCCATTTCTGTTAATCTATATGTCACCACGTTTTCTGTGGCTTTACCTGTGTGCTGTTACATGCAGCCTGGACAGCAGGCTGGCATCTCCTGACTCAGCCTTCCTCTTCCCAGAATTCTCCTTGTCTGATTATCCCACCTGTATACTTCCTGCCTGGCTACTGGCCAATCAGTGTTTTATTAAACCAGTGTACAAAAGCATTATCCCACAGCATTTCCCCCTTTCTATTTAACTAAAAAGGAAAGTTTTAACTTTAACATAGTAAAATTACATAAAACAAATAAGAATTACGGTTACAATATCTAGTCTATTTGTATTTTGTAAAATTAAAGAAAATATTCTATCTATATTTGTGAGTCTAAAGTTTCATATCTCCCTTATCTCTTATCACAACCAAGGAAAACCATAATTACAACTATCTAATCTTCAACTAAATCAAAAACCTCAGAAAGATATAGTATTACCTAAGTAAACAGGAAATGCATTGTAAGCAACTTCCAAAAATCTACAATGACAGAGATAGCTGGTTACCTGGACAGTCACCCTAAATTCTTCTGCAATGTAGGGGCATCCATCTTCAGCCTATAGGCCCGGAGTCTCTCAATCACTTTTCCCTATGTCCTGTAGAGTGGCTGGCAGTTTCTTCTGTGCAGCAGGAACCTAAAGGACCATTTTGCCTTGCAAAGTTCAGTGGTCACCTTCCTATGGGTCCTGCATGTCCAGTTGATACAACATTTTGTTAAGCATTCCAGGAAAGAAGAGTTTCTTGCCCAAATGGCTATTTTTTGGCAAGAAGAGGATAAACTCTGTATGGAGTGTTGATACCCATCTTTGTCTCTGAAGTAAATCAGTGCTGTCAGGAGCAGACATGTCTCATTGTCCAGGAAAGTCTAAGTTTTTAAAACATTTTAAATTTCATATTCTGTAGGTCTTTGAAGTGCTTGAAGATTACCTACCTAATTGAAATCTATCTATGTATACCTAGAAAACTTAACTAACATGACTATAAGTTTGATTATCATAGATGATTAACTATTAATCTGTATTTTTAATGATACATTACAATATTAAATGAGTTACATAAACAATACCTTAAACAAGAGTAAAAATATACATATAGTATATTAAAGTTAACTTTAAATTTGTACCAATAAACTAAAATCTATACGAATATAAAACATTTTAAACAAGTTGCTTTTTTTTATTAAGAGATTTTTCTACTCATTTTACATACCAACCACAGATTCCCCTGTTCTTCCTCCTCCCACCTCCCCTACCTTCCCCCCAACACATTCCCATCTCCTTCAAGGCAAGGTCTCCCATGGGGAGTTAGCAGAGCCTGGTACATTCAGTTGAGGCAGGTCCAAGCCCCTCCTCCCTGCACCAAGGCTGTGCAGTGTCTCACCATAGGCACTAAGCTCCAAAAAGCTGGCTCATGCACTAGGGAAAGGTCCTAATCCCACTGCCTGGGGGCCCCCTATACAGTTCAAGATAAGCAACTGTCTCACTTATCCAGAGGGCCTAGTCCAGTATCATGGGGGCTCTTCAGCTATTGGTCCACAGTTCATGCATTTCCACTAGTTTAGCTAGTTGTCTCTGTACTTTTTCCAATCATGGTCTCGATATCTCTTGCTCATAGAATCCCTCCTCTCTCTTGATTGGACTCCTGGAGCTCTGCCTGGGACCTGGCCGTGGATCTCTGCATCTGCTTCCACCAGTCACTGGATGAGGGCTCTATGATGACAGTTAGGGTATTCAGCCATCTGATCACCAAAGTAGGCCATCTCAGTCACCCTCTTGACTATTGCCAGTAGTCTATGGTGTAGTCATCCTTGTGGATTCCTGGGGACCTCCCTAGCACTCTGCTTCTCCCTATTCCCATAGTGTCTTCATTTATCATGATATCACTTTCCTTGTTCTCTTAATCTGTTCCCATTCCAGCTTGAACACCTTTTCCAAAGTAACATATATAAATTAAGTATGGTTGATTTAACTCCGCAGCTTTTACAATCAAATGTCTTTCTGCAGTTAAAATCCCAAAGACAATATAATCCAGACTCTCTGTGTAATATCCATCTTTACATGGCTTATCTTTTATATTACCTTTACTGTCTCTTTAAAGACTTTATTTTTTAAAACTATTTCTTTATATAGCTGTCTATATTAATTTTCTTCTCTCTTCCAAGCCTACGTACATTTTTACACACACTGTAAACCATTTAAAGTCTTGTTTTATCTGAATGTGCCTTATCGTGAATCTATTGCTTTAAACTGCAGCATTGCTAGGACTGAAATGGTAGCTTTGGCTGCTGCCTCTGCCACCTCAGCTTCCCAACATGGTGGAACTATGTTTACTGCCAGCTCTGGGAGAACCATGCATACTGCCAACTCTCGAAAGCAGTGGGTTTATGCCTCTCTCAATGAGTCTGGAGCCCAGAAACTTTTTTTTCTGTATTAGCAAAAGGTATATCCACCAGGCACTATGTTGCGCAGCTTGCAGACACCTCTGTGTACGGTGGCAGGAATCCACCATGATGCACTCAAGCCCCTATGCCAAAAACCCACCATACTGTAGCTCAATCCCGCAGGCTGTGGTGTCTCTGTATCATGGCTTTCCTGAGAAACACAACTAGGAAGCTGCTCTTGGCTCCATGTTAAAACCCTTTTTTAAAGCTTTCTCAGGTTTTGGGTAGAAATTCTTGCCCCACGTTTTGGTGCCATTTGTAGCTGGAAGTTTTCCTGTGTCCCTGCCTGGCCCTTGGTCAGGACAAATCTCTCTAGTTCCTGCCTGGCTACACGCCAATCAGTGTTTTAGTAAAGAATCATACAAAATCATTATCCCACAGCTTGTTACATTCCTGTGTATGTATTTTATAGTTCTATGTGAATTTGGAGAGGGTAGAGGTTGGTATTGGGGGTGTCTTCTCCAGTTGCTCTCCACCTTAATTTTTGAGACAGTTTCTTCTTGAACCTGGGACTCACCAAATCAGCTCAACTAGCAGATCAGCAAACTCCTGGGATCTACTTATCTCTACCTCCTCATCCAGCATAGGGGTTAAAAACATGCACATTGTACTCAGCTTTTTATGTAGGTGCCATGAATCAAAACTTGGATTCTCATGATTTCACAGCAAGCACTGTAATGAGTGAGCCATCTGGCGGGGTAGTTTCTATAGCAAAAGATTTTGTTGTTGTTGTTTAGTTAGGATACTGATGTCCTTTGGGTAGGTGCTTTGTGTTTAGTCCGCATTTCTATAAGTGGCTTAATAATATAGCCTGTAGCAGTTTGGAATGGCAGTGATGTAACTGTCAGTGGACATGGACTTTCAAAACTGCGTGACCTCTAGCTCCACAGGGGTGAGCCATGACAGACCTGTTGGCTGTGACAGCAGGTGCCATCCCAGTGGTCTAGGATGTGGAGAGGCCTGCCCTTCCAGCTACCACCATAATAATAAGAGTTACAATAGCAGTAGCCTTATCCCCTGAGCCACAAAATGTGTTTCTTCTGTTCTCTGGAATGAAGTCAGGTGATCTGGGGAATTAGTAACTGTAGACTTGATGTTGTGAATCACACAGGAGAACTTCCATGGGTCCTATGGGAGTGACTGCTGCTTCTTTGGGAGAGATGTATCTTCTAGCCATTTTTGTGGAGATGTCAGACCCAGCTAGGATACTATCTTTTCAAGTTTATATGACAGACTTTTCCCAGGGAGACCTAATACACGTGGGTTTATTCACCCCATAAAGGGAGTCCATTATAGACCAAGTAATGATTACACCAAAGTCTAACTTGATGTACCAATGAGTGTTTATTGAGGTTAGTATCAGGGGATGGGGGAATGGTTACTTACGGGAGCAGGGATGGCACAAAAGTAGCTGAATCATCAAAAGGTCTTTCTTTCCCAGCATAGGTGATGGCTTGCAAAAGTTGTAACCATAGAGCGCTACACAGCTCACAGGCAGCTTGCCAGTCTGAGAAATCTCTTTTATGCAACTTGGTCCGTCCCTCTCTCTGCATCTGTTTACTCTTTTTAACCTGCCTATAAAACTGGGTAAGGGTCCTGGAGAATCTTCAAAGTGCCCACTTTCCATATACTTGACATTTTATTGACTTCCTAGTCTCATGAGCTCCCTCCTGGAAGGAATGTTTCAGTTCAGAACCATTTGCTATACAAGAACAAAATGCCAGGGTTTGTGGTGGTTGTGGCCAACACTTTCCCTAGGTCCCCTGGGCCACAGTCTAGGAATATTTGGTTTAGGGGCAATTTCCCATGTCTCTGGAGGTATGTGACATAAAAGAGATGTTTTTTTGGTCCCATGAAACAAGTAATAGTGATGGTATCAGTGGGCTTGGGTATCTGTGGCCCTAGAATGCAAGGTATGAATGAGCATGTTCATGAATCATGTGAAACAAACTCTGATGGCTAAGAGGCTTGTAGGAATGGGACTCAAGAGTCTTGTAGCTTCTGTGTATATATGGAACATGTACTTGCTCCACTGGGCAATTTCAGAGCTTTAATTTTTTTTCTTATACATTTAAAATTGAAATATAATTATGTAATCCTTTATTTGTTCTCACTCTCTCTCTTAACTGAGAGCATTCTTTTCTTTAGTATTGCTGCACACACAGAGAGTCATGCACAAATATTTAAAGTCATCCTGCTGAATGTTTTTGTTTGTTTGTGTATATATGGTTTCAGGGCTAACCACTTTGTATTTCATAAACAATGGGGGGTCTGTCCCTGGTAAAGGCAAATTCTTCCTCTCTAAGCAGTCATTAGTTGCTTGTAGTTCTTTGTCTATGGGGAAATCCCCTTAAGATTTCTCTTACACATTAGCATGTCTGTTGATATTGTCATTGTTTGGGTCATATTTTTGCAGCCATTTCTAGGAAACAATCTCACAGCAGACTTCCTGGTGTTCTGTCTCTTGCAATCTATCTGCCCCCTTTCCCATGATGTTCCCTGAGCCATAGATGCAGGAACTATGCCGAGGATGTATCCACTGAGGCTGGGCTCCCCACAATCCATAAATCTCTGTATTGTGTCCAGTTGTGGCTTTTCTGTGGTAAGTCTCCATGTAAAGAGAAGCTTCTTTGATGAGCAGTGATAGCCACCTTTATCTGTGGGTATAAGGATAATACTGAGAATGTAGTAAAGAACTATGCTAGTCAAGCCATGTGGCAGTAGACTCTTTCGCAAGGCCCATGACATCACTAGCCCTGGGAATAGTAAATGAGGTGGTTTTTCTTTTTCCCTGCATCCCTTGCAGCATTTTCCTGTCAGTTGTTTTGTTGATCGTCACCATTCTGAATGGGGCAAGATAAAACCTCAAAGTAGTTTTGATTTGCATTTCCATAATTATGAGGGGTGGTGAACATTTTAGAAGATATTTCTTAGCTTTTATCTCCCTTGGAGTACAATCTGTTCAGGTTCAAGGTCCATTTTTTTAAATGGGTCATTTGCTTATTTAATTAATTTATTTATTTATATATTTTCCTCTGGGTGTTGTGTGTGTGTGTATCTTGGATATTAATCCTCTTGGTGCTTTGTTCTTTCCTCTAAAATGGCTTTTGATTCTGAGTTGTTCTGGGTTTTCATCACTCCTTTGGTGATTTTCCAAGCTCTCTCTCTAAAATTTTTTAAAATCATATTTTGAGGAAATATCTTAAGACATATTTTAGTGTCTGTGTGTGTGTATGTGTGTGTTGCAG
Source organism: Peromyscus maniculatus bairdii (assembly GCF_049852395.1). Taxonomy (NCBI): domain Eukaryota; kingdom Metazoa; phylum Chordata; class Mammalia; order Rodentia; family Cricetidae; genus Peromyscus; species Peromyscus maniculatus. The sequence continues at coordinate 41,479,728 of NC_134868.1, forward strand.
TGCCTGCAGAGGTTAGAGGCATTTGATACCTGGAGGTGCAACTGGTGATGAACTACCTGATGTAGCTCTACAAGAGCAGGATGCATTCTTAACTGCAGAGCCACCTATTCATCCCCTAAAAATATGATTTTTAGTTTATTTAACTGGTTCTTCTGTCATAGAAATGGCACCTCTCTTTTTAGTATCCTGTTTTTAAATTCTCTAGGTAATACAAGTCACATGACAACCCATCAGTATAATGGCTGATTTCACAATAAAAACTATCAAAGTCAGAAGCAATTCAATCCAAGTCACAAAGGACCAGAACTTCAAACACCTGTAATACTACACTAGCAAAACTATCCCATACAAACAGCAGAATAAATCTTATAGCCAACAGATTAAACCTAAAGAAAATACAGAAAGCAATATTTCAAGTTGAAGAGAAGACTGAGAATAGTCAAGAGACTATAGAAACACAAAGTATCACACACAAACACCACCACCCAAAAAATTCATCAACACAATCAACTAACAACTTTCAAAAATTACATAATAAATGCATCAATTCCCCAATCAAAAGATAAAGGCTAGCTAGTTGGTTCAAGAAACAAAACTAACTTTTTTTTCTTACAATCAACATATCTTAACTTTAGAGATAGTTACCACCTTAGAGAAAAAGGATGGACAAATTAATCAAATGGGACCAGGAAGCAAGCAGACATCACTATCTTAATAAATGATGAAATAGACTCAAATTAAAAATAATCAGAAGAGATAAAGATGGAAATTCCATTCTAATCAAGACATTACTATCCTAAATGTGAATGTACAGTTTAGCTCATGGCATGATGACACCTCAAATCTGCAGGCAGCAGCTGGGAGAGGCATGGCCTGCATGAGAAACTGCAGGACTATATAGTGATACTTTATTTGTACTAAAATGTGATTTGTATGTTAATAAATAAAGTTGCCCGGGGGTCAGAGCTATTAGAGCCATAGCAAAAGCTGGGTGGTGATAGTGCATGCCTTTAATCCCAGTACTTGGTAGGCAGAGCTAGGTAGATCTCTGTGTGTTCAAGGATACAGCCAGCATTGGAGACACATGCCTTTAATCTCAATACCAACCATAGAAGACCTGGAGGTCTGTACAGATCTGTCTGTATAGGTCTGTCTATATAAAGACAAAAACTCAGGAAGTAGCTCTCTTGGCTGAAGAGGCTAGCTGCAGTAGATGGGTAAGGCTCTTAGCTCTGATCTCTTGGCTTTCTTCTTTGCATTGGTTCTGTGTTTCTTATTTAATAAAACTGTTGGTTACATCTACAGGACTAGGAAGCCATGTTTGGCTCCTTTTGTGTTTGTGTTTGGAACCTTTTTTAAAAAAGTTTTCTTGGGTTTTATGTGGAAATATGTGTCCAGATGTTAGGTGCTATTTGTTTATGTATTTTCAGAACAAAGGAACCAGACACCAATGAAAATGGGTGGCATACACAATCTGGCTCTCAGATGCCTCTGTTGCAATTTCCCCAGTTCTGCATCCAGAATGGATTCAAGGCTGCTAGCTGAGATGATCAAGCCTCATAGACTATTCTAGCCAGGACTTGACCATTATTGTAATTTTTTCAGAGTCCCACAAAGATGCCAGTGCCCCCAGACGACAGGAAGCAGTCTAGAGAATACAATGCCCACATTCCCCAGAAGTTGGTGAGTGGTTTTTTGTTCATTCAATGGGCTATGGATGTTTGTCATTGTTTGGAGAGTGTTGGTTACAAATTGGTATTGGTCATGGTTAAAAAAAAAAAAAACTAAACAAAGGAGATTAGATTCAGGAATCTCTTCTTGAAGGGAAAAAGGGGGGATATACTATAAAAATTGTGAGATAAAAGGGTGGATTTTTTAGTCTACTTTTGAATAATCACTACTCTCAAATATTTTACATTGGTATGGATTTTTTGTATATTGACATGGATTTAAGGTTATCTTTGTTAGAACATACTGTACATATGTTTCTACTCTTGTTTAAGGTATTATGCCTATGTAGCTCATTTAACAATGTAATGTAAATTTCTAGTTATTATTACAAACTACTTAGGATAATAAAGAAATGCATGTCAGTAGTAGTTAGTTACCTATGACAATCAAAGTTGTAGTATGTTAGGTATGTTTTCAAGGTTAAACAGACATATTTAGATAGATAAATGGTCTTCAAACATTTCAAAGACCTACAGAATATGGCATTTAAGATGTTTAATAACCTGAGGCTTCTCATGACAAGGAGACACATCTACTCCTGGCAGCACCAACTTACTTCAGAGAAGTGATGGCTATCAAAGAACCTCCATAAGGAGTTTGTTTTCAGTGTGGCAAAACTAGTCATTTGTGCAAGAAACTGCCCTTGTCTAATGACTGTTGACATTATGCTGTACAACCTGGACAAATAGGACACAAAGAAAAAAGACCGTCAAACTTTGCCAAGATAAGGCAGGATGGTCCTTCAAATTTCCTGTTTCATAGAAAAGTTTTCCAGACATTCTGCAACACACACAGGAAAGTGACTGCTCTACTTTGCCAAAACAAGGCGGGAAAGTTCTTCAAAATTCCTGCTTCACAGAAAAGCCTGTCACATATTCTAGACCTATAGGCTGAAGATATATGACCCAGTGTTTCAGAGGGCCCATGGGGTGACTGTCCAGGCAGCCAAATGTCTATCATTTTTTAATTTTTTAAGGTGCTTTCTCTGCACTTCCTATTTACTCAAGTAATATTTTATCCTTCTTGGGTCTCCAATGAAAATTGATGGAGATTAAAGACTAGATACAGTTTTTCTTGTTACCCAATTCAAAAGAGAAACTTACAGGAGAGATGTAAAGTTCATAAAGTTAAAAAACATAAGAGCTTAAGTTGTTTACTGAAAAAATGTTTTCAGGTCTAAAAAGATATTTTTAGAGTAGTTATTCAAGTTATAACAAAAATAGTTTAGGTACAAATTTTGAATTGATCATGATAGGATAGATAATGGAGTATTTTCTCTAAATATGCCAAATGCAGATAGACTGGACATTGTGTGATTTGTGCTTGATGATTGTTCTAATTGTATAGTTTCATTTGTTAAAGTTAATACCTTTCCTTTCTATTTAGACAATACCTGATAAATGTTCTATGTTAGAGTTAAACTTTCCTTTTTATTAGACAAAAGGGGAAATGTTGTGGAATATTCCTTTACACTGCGTGAAGATATGTCACTGTGATTGGTTTAATAAAAAGCTAAATGTCAAATAGCTAGGCAAGATTTTCAGGGAAGAGGATGCTGGGAAGAAGGCAGAGTTGCAAGGAGATACAAAGGAAGCATAACATGTAGGAGGTGAAGTAAGAAGCCATGAGCCATGTGACAGCACATTAATTAATAGAAAATGGGTGAATTTAAGTTATAACAGCTAGTTAGAAACAAGCCTAAGCTATTGGGTGAACTTTCATAATTAATAATAAGTCTCCATGTCATGATCTGGCAGGAGGGACAGAAAAGTCTGCCTAATATATATAATATATACACTCCCAGAATTCCTAGACTGGGTCCTTCACTGAAAAAAGTAACACTGTTGAGAAAAAGTTTCTTCCCACCCCAGGCCTGAAGATCCCTTTCCCCATTTTGGACTCCATCAAGGGATAGGTGAACTCATTGACCATAGCCTGACCAAAGCCCTCCAGTTCTATATTGCTTAAAGTGGGAGGAAACACAAGAAGCCAATTTGCACATTACATAGTGGCAAGAGACTGGTGATCTATTTCAGAACTTTGCTCAAATGCAGGCAGTACTCTTGAAGAAATCTGATTACTCTTTTGTTCACTTCTTTTCCTTTACTTTTATTTTCTTTAAACACATATACAAATACAAATGTACACATATATATTAGCAACCTCTCTCTATAAAAGCTGTGGGTGACAGAAACATTGCTGCTTTATTTTCAGCCTGTTCCTGGTACAATAGTACTTGGTACTGAGTGGTTGCTCAGTAAATCACAGCTGACAGAATGGCTGTAGTTGTCGAGAAATGGCTTCTGAGAAATGCTGCTTAATATGAGACCCAAAGATGGAGTCAGGCAAAGGTATTGGAGCAGGAGACCTTTCCAGAAGAGACTAAGATCTTGTGGCAGTAAGGTAAGGGCGCACAGGAACTGAAGAAAGCCCATATGCTAGAGGCACATGTGGGGCACTGAGGATGAGATTAGAGACAGGACAGGGCAAGGTGTAGACTGGATTTCCTTGTAAGTACCATGGGAAGGAATATACGCAAAGCAGAAATATAATAATCTGACTTTAAACATGAGCCTTCTGCTTCTGTGTGTAAAACAACTATTGGCAAGGGATGGAATATAACCAGAGGCCAGATGTGAGGCTTGCAGCAGCAGCAGTGAGCAATGCCAGCCAGTATCCACTGAGCACTTAACTGCTATCAAGCCCTGCTCTCACAATTGTAGACATATGGCACTCTAAAACCTTAACAAAGTCTTTCAATAGTTTTTCTTAAAATTTGATTTTCTGTATTATAATTTTCTATCACATAACATTATATATGAAAATGTTAGCTCTCTTGTAAGGTTACAGTGTTAGCATGGAATGGGCCTCCAAAGAGTATTACAAGTCCAAGGTATTCTATACCTTTAAGGATCATAGTTGATTCAAAACCCCTTGAAAGTGGTGTTTGGAGGTTTTAATTCAGCAGTGTGTGAGATAACATGGGTTAAGAATATTCTCAAGACAGAACTCTGCTGGGAAGTGGGTAAGAAGAACCAGGCTATAGTAGATGAGAAAGTTTAGGCAAATATGACTGTGGTAGGAATATGCAAACAATACCACAAACCTGGAAAACGATGGCTTATGTGAAAGCACATGAAGAGAAACTGATGGTATCATCAGGGCTCTGAGAAAGTGGGATATAGGGGATGATGTTTAGGCTCTGTCTGGGTCTGCCTCCTGTACCACTCTCTAGGCAGATATGAGTCAGCCTCCCAACTGCTTTAGATACTATCTAAAAGGCTCAGTTACACTCTGGCCTGGAGACATGTCCTCCAGGATTATTCTTAGCAGCAACTGTAGCTGTCCATCTCCCAAGTACCCTGGAGATGAGGCTCTTCCTCCTTGGGGAGCTGTCAGCCACACCTTGAGTTATCCCTCAAGGTAAGGCAAGACTGCCCGGCAAGCCTTGACTTGAGCTCCCTGAGCAATCAGACTGAGGCTAGACTTCATCAGAAGCCATGTTTTGCTTAGCTTCTCCTCCTGCCTTCCTTCTTCCAGACTGCTGAGAGTCCTTCCTCCATAAATCATTCACACAAGTCTTGGTCTCGGCTTCCATGGGAAACGCCTGGAGATAGAAGCAGGAAAACATGAGGGCAAATGACAGAAGAGCGAGCAGGAGAGGAGCGTTAATTTGGGCTTCTTTGATAGGTGCTATCAATCTTCCCCTAAAGGTCTGAGCCTCCCAGAGCACTGTTTGCACAGGCAGGGTCTGATCACTGTGGGAGGAGGCGGCTGCAAGAGGCTGAAGAAGTAGATATAGTTCAAGTGCCATGATCAAAAATTGACTTTCGACATCTGTTCCTTAACTCACGAGCCAAGTGCCCACTGAGCTTGTTGGAAGTGTGTTTCATTGGGTGACCTACATTTGAAAATCTAAGTCATCCCCAAATTTAGAAAGGAGAGCCCATGAGCACCTGGGGATCAGCAAAATATCCCAAACAATTTTTCAAGTGTTTTATTTTTGGCAAAACTTGATTTAGCTCGTCTTGCAAGTGCTCGTCTCTTCGGCTTTTTAAGCCCTGGGGCATTTCAAAGGAAATTTAATCCACATGTTCCTTATTCATTTACATTTTAAGTCATAAAAATGTTATTTTTATAAGAGCTGCTTGATATCCAAGAAACTTTCTGAGCCTTTTAAAAAATCTCTTTAAAGTCCTGGTTGGAGCCAGGGAGCAGACGTGGTGTGTAATACACCACGCGAAGAAGTGATCCAGACAGTCTCCACCAGAGACCAACCTCAGAACAATGCTAGCCACAGCCAGCCAAGAAACTGATGGCAATGAGATGATCAAAAAAGTTGGTCTGGACACCAGAGAATCCTCAAGAAATGCAGGAACAGTCAACAGCAAAGACAACAAAACTTACAGTGGGTTTCATTAGTATGTCTACGAAGTATTTGGGTAAACAAGGAATAGATCATACATGACAGCAAGCTATCCTTTCGGGCAGCTTCCAAGATCTTCTACGGGACATAACCATCTATCACCACCCAAACATTCCTTGCAGAGAATGTTGTGTCTTGTCTCAGCATTTTGTGTAAGATCAAAATAGCATCCAGGAGTGCTAATAATATATTACAAGTTCTTTCGGTAAAGTGCAAGGGAGGGCTTGAAATGGTGATTGCAATGTATATCTAATAATATAGAAAAATGTTTACATTATAACAGTGATAAATCTGTAGACAGACATTAGAACTATGTTTTTATTTTGAATAAATAAATGTCAGAACCATGCTTATGCATGCTCATTTCTGTTAAACAGTGATTCTCACAGGTAGAATGGCAGTGTTTTTTCTCCATTTGCTTGGTTAAGCTCACAAACTTGATGGAAATATGCATGTGTAACTCAAGACTTTTTTTTTGTACTTTAAGTTGCATGGAAAGTATTCCCATAATATCCAAAGGGAACAGTGCCCTTCCCTTTCTTCTCCAGGGGTCCAAGCTGGAGGGGGTGTTCAAGCAAGCACAAGATGATCAAATCGTCTGGGAGTCAATGGAATGTGAGTGATCATTTGGAATGGCTGAATCTGTGGTGACCATGCTTTCTGAACCCCAAATTGGCCACAGGATCTAGTATGGGAGGACTGCAGTAGGGTAGATTATCTTAAATTAGAACTGTTCTGAGAACCCTGGGGCATATGGTTGTCCTTGCTAGGGGTCTTTAGAAAGGAAGAGACATTGTAAAAGACAAGAAAATGAGACACTCTATGAAGTAAAAGTAACAGCTGCTAATTTATACAACTGTAGCTACCAGTACTGGACACCCGCTGAAATGGGACCCTTAAGTCTCTCTTACATAAATGTATGAGGCCATTTCAACCCAAAAGATGCTTGTATTCACTTAGTTGGCACCTGGTCAATTGCTGCTTAAAGTTCTGCCTACAAAAAAAATATTGGCACAACTGCCAATATTAATTACTTCTATAATTCTCCCGAAATCTGTTCAGTAAGTGCTTCCTCTTGAAGAAGCGCTCTCTCTAAAATCATCAGTACCCTCCTGCTCATCTACCATCCCTACCAACCTTAGGGCTGATTCTGTAGAGCAACCATTTTTCTCTCTGTTCTTCTGAGCTTCTTATAGTCACTCTGATCATAGATGGAATAAAGCAAAGCAGAAACATCCTTTTCCCAGCCCTGTTTAATGGAGAAATTTTAGATAAATAATCTGTCCATTAAAAACTGTGACTGACTCGCAGCATTCAAATCCAATGAATAGGATCAGTGAGGCATTGAGTTATCATATAAAATCAATTTATTACAAAACCCTAGGAAAACTTTCTGTTTTAACAGTCTGTGAAGATTTTATTTCAATATATTGTAGTCTCACCTTCTGGAATGGCTGAGTGGATCTATTCTAAATAGGTGTTAACTTAAAAGCTTGAACATTAAGAAGTTAAACCAATCAGCTATTGTGGTTAATTATTTTCCACTCTGTTGGCAATAATATAAGCTTTAGCTTTCATGTAGTATGGACACTTCCTACATGCTAACATGTCTTGCTTCTAATGGACAGTATTTTCTTCAAAAATTTACAATAGCCCTAGTTGTAAGTATTACATAAATAGGATGATATAAATAAATGCCAAATATCTTTCATCGCATAGCAAAGCTGTGGGAGGTTTTATTGACCCATTCTCTAAGAAAAAGTATAAGGAGACATCCCATTAAAAAAGTAAATATAAATCAGAACTAAGCTGTGATCACCATAATTTAAATTAAAATATATTTTGGTTTAAAAATGTCTCTAAAGCTAAGAAACACTTTTTTTTAAATTGCAGGTCCAATGACATTTTATACTGTTGCTACTACTAAATCACTTAAATCCAAGTTCAGATGTTTCCACAAATCACATGAGAGATTGCACAACATATGTGGACATTATGCCGTTCAACATAGAATAACGTGTTTGAAAGAGAAAGGCTTCCGGTGTGAACCCCAGCTTGCTCACAGTACAGCTGTGTGACTGGGCATGTTGAGTTTTTTTTGTAACTTGGTTTCCATTGAATGATGACAAGACAGTATTCAATCTTTTGTCCTTCACAGACTCTTCAGAGAACCTAGTTCAACAGTGTAACCTAAAGGTCCTGTCAGTATCTGTCACTTACTCTATGCTACTCTCTCTTTTTCCCTTTGCAATTAGGATGGAGGTCTTAGCAGGGCATAGAGGTGCCATTGACTCTCCAACTGGAAAGATTTACTCATGTTCTTGCATTGCATACATCTGCCTCATTGACTTCCTTTAGGTTAGCTTATCCTGACTCAGTCTGATCATCTTTCTTTGTATCTGCTGCAGAAAGTAGTATGTACTACAGATTTGGGGGCCAACACAGTTTGTGCTCACCATTTCATTTCCACAATGGAGAGACACCTGCAAAGGAGTTCCTACAATGGAATAGACTTGTTACGAGAAATATCTCCCATGGCAGCAGACACACACACAGATAATGAGCTCATAAATACTGTCAAGTGGCCCTTTCTCTTGCCAAGTATTAAATCGTAAAGGACGGGGGAGGGGGGAAAGGGATAGATTAGAACTGCATATTTACTACAGAGTTCAATTTCGGGGCTTCTTCTAGCTAACTTTTATTATAATTGATCATATTTTAGGGTTGTCAGTCCTCTAATCCCCTCACTGCCTGACACAGTATGTTCTTCAAGGCAGAGACCTCTGCCTTATAGGCTCATGTCTGGAAGAAAGCACAGTTTTCTTCTTCAGAGCAGCAAGAGTCCTGTGCAGCCTTATGTCTGCTAGAACAAAGAAAAAAAAAAAAAGATTGCACTTTGCTGCTGCAAAATTATCCTTGCTGAGTCTCATTTCCTCGTCCTGTTTCTCTCCACAGAGTGTTATGAGCACTTGTCGACAGTATTTCCCTCAAAATTTATGAATTTAGAATTTCCAGTCCTGATACTCCATCCCAAATATCCAGTCTGTTCCAACCCTTTTTTCATCAGATTCATAGTACAACTTCTAATTATCGATTCACCATCTAATTATAGCTGGTGTGGGGGATTAAAAGGCATCCACAGATGCTTGGATTCCTTCCAAAGGTGGAGACTGAGTCCCCTCAGCTGGACAGAGGGCCGCACTCCAATGGCTTCTAACACACAGGACATGGTGATGAGGATGGCCTTGGACTGCCAATGTGTATCATCGAGGCAGTGTGTTTAGCTTTTGTTCTATCTTGTAGATTACGCACTTTGGTGGGTTGGGAGTGGGAAGGATAAGTGCCATGCTGTGAGAGTTCTCAATTAACCGTGTAGAGGGACCCACATAATGAGAAATGTAGGCTTTCTTCCAATAGCATGTGAGGCGGCCATCTTGAAGTGGACCCTCCAGCTCCAGTCAAATCATTAAATTATTACAATCTTGGGTAACATCCTTTTGCTACCTCATAAAAATCCCTGATCCAAAATGACCTTGCTAAGCTGCTCCTGTATTCCTGACACACAGCAACTATACAGTAATAAATGCTTCTTTGGTGAAGCTACTAAGTTTGAGAATGCCTGTTTAATGCAGAAGAAGAAGGTGGTAAAATATGCTCATGCAGACCCTGGGGCCATTGGAACCCATTAGCCCCATGTGTTTCTTCAGTCCCCGCCACCCCCCCCCTCCTTGCTTACTCATGGATAGTAAAATCATTTTGCCTTGAATACTTTCACAGTTTTCCCAATAACATTATGAATTTCTCTTTGTCCTTTGTGGAGTTATGGCAATGCCTGTCTCTATGGATGAGTTGGAGCTTTTCATTTGGCCATCCCAGTCTTCAAGTAGCTGTCTGCAGAAGGGTGTAGCCCCAAAGCAGAATGTTATCCCAGGGGATATATCCTTTTCCCTTATCCTGCATTCACTCTCTGCTGGCAGGTTCTGCCTACAAGGCAAGGACTAGTTGGGTGAGTGGATGAGAGAGGTCAGTCCTGTGAGATACTAGGTAGGGGCTATATACAGAGCCTAAGCAAGAGAAAATGAATTGTCATTTCTAAAATGGAGAAATTGAAGCTAGTCGATGTGGGGCTGGTTCCAAGCAATGAAGGAAGTTAAGCCCACCTCCAATTTGAAGTTCAAGACAAAAATATGCCCAGTGGGGAAATCTGCAGGACAATGACAAAGGGCTTAGGAGAAACTTTTCATCCTAAATGGCATCAAGATGTTCTGAGTTGCAATTACTCTTTTCTTCATAAATATTTTTAATTCTCACTGATAAGATCACAGGCTTTGCCTGTCTTTCCTCCTCAAGTCTCTGACTCTTTTCTGTCTCCTCCACTGCTGGCTGATTAAGTTCTGAAGTATCTCAAGATGTCCTCTGGGACCCCCTCTTTCTGTGAACAATATTAGATAATATTGTACCTTGACAAGTCCAAGTCTACACAGACTTTCCTCTAGACTTCAGATTCATGCATCCAGAAAAGCTACTAAACCATAAGGTAAACCCAGTATAAACCCCTAATCCCACCAATCCAGTGCAGGTTTTGTGATTGTGGTTTTAGTCTGTGTTTTTGTTTCATCAAGTGCCTGAGCCTTAAGTCTAGATATTATTCTTGATTTTTCTTTCTTTCTGTTAACACGCACATTTAGCCCATCAGCACCTACTACACAGTTTACTTGCAGAGCTCAAATAGGCCAATGTGTCTTACTTCTACTGTTTACTGCCATGGGATACTCACCATTCCATAGCTCACTGAAGCTATAAATAATCCTTCAGACCACACTTCCAACTAGTACCCTAAGAACAGAGTTCCAAGCTTTCCCTCTGGCACTACAGAACTTTCGATGGCCCTGCTTCTATACTCACTCTGTCTCCTTCCAGGCATCTATACCTTCTCTTTCTGTTCCTCCTGCACCTCTCCCACATTCATCCTCAGGACCTTTCTACTTGCTGGGGCTTTTGTTTGATTTCCGTACCTCCTCACCTTTGTATGTTGTGTTCAATCTTTGCAGTCCATTCACACCCAATACAGTTCCTCAGAGCCTCAGTTCCCAAACAACTATGGGATTCCCCTCTGTAGCATGAATCATTAGAGGGTCTTGTTAATAAAAACAAACCTGAGCCAGGTACTGGGGGTAAACGCTGGAAGATCAGAGAAGCAGAACAAGCCACAGGTACCTCACCTACAATTCCTCAGCTGATCCTGTTTCCTCAGACTGGAGGCCTCTGTGTCCTTATCCGAATGGATCTCAGCTGAACTGCTTCTCGAAAGCCTGAAGCTTAACCAGCTTAGTTCCTGGTTTTTACGTCTTATATACCTTTCTGCTTTCTGCCATCACTTCCTGGGATTAAAAGGCTCACTTCATGGGATTAAAAGTGTGAATCACCATGCCTGGCTGTTTCCAGTGTGGCTTTAAACTCACAGAGATCCGGATGGATCTCTGCCTCCAGAAGGCTAGGATTAAAGGTGTATGCCACCATTTCCTGGCCTCTATGTCTGTCTAGTAGCTGTTCTGTTCTCTGACCCCAGATAAATTTATTAGGGTGCATGATATATTGGGGAACACAATATCACCACACCCCTCGGCCTGTTTCCGCTTCATTCACTTCATTCTTTGCCCAGATCTCACCCCATCATCTCTATATTCTCTTAAGTGAATTTCCTCTTTTACTCATAACTCAGCCAAAACAGTTCCTGACACAAAGGACAGACATGATCAGTACTTAGGAAATAAATCAATAAGCTGTAGCCTGTGTTCTTATGTGAGGTACAGTAGCATTCCCCACTTTTCTCCTATATTCATCCTTTGGTGCTCAGAGATGAAAAGTTTGGAAATGAGCAAGAGCCCCTTCCTGTACATGGGCCCTGATTATGCTACGAGAGCAATCTAGAGACTCATTTTCTGAAGCACTGAGTGACTCCTTTGCTATGGGAAGTTGCCGTACAGTGTATACACACACACCTGCCATGCAAAGGTACCTCAGCACTGGCTGGAGTAAACAGGAAGTGACCACTGCAGAGGAAAGTAAAGCAGGAAGTGACCACTGCAGAGGACTGGACATCTTACCTCACAGGTCTGAAGGGAAAGGCAAAGATGTTGGAATAGAGTATGTGCATATTAATTGGCATGCCATACAGGACCCCTGACTAACATTAATTTGAAAAGGAGAAAGTCCAGCATTTTTGTAGCTGAATACCAACTATTTTTGCCTTATTGTCCACAGCAAACCAAATCCTCATTGACTACAGACATCTAAAATTCATGTGTGTGATGCATACATGATAATTCCTGGCGTTCAGCCAACCATATCAGGAAGATACTCAGACAAGTCTCTGACTGATGGTTCTGAGGACACTTCCAGCTTCTAGGCAACTGTTTCTGGTGTGTAAGTCCTCACTAGATGCCATCAGCACAGGACAAAATTAACTCAGCCTACTCTGGTTGTTTGAATGAGAACAGCTCATAGATTGAATGATTGGTTACCAGGGAGTGGCACTATTTGAAAGGATTAGGAGGTGTGGCCTTGTTGGAAGAAGTGTGTCACGAGGGGTGGGCTTTGAGGTCTCAAAATCCCATGCCCAGAGTGTCTGTCTGTCTGTCTCTGTCTGTCTCTGTCTCTGTCTCTCTCTCTGTCTCTCTCTCTCTGTCTCTCTCTGTCTGTCTCTCTCTCTGTCTCTCTCTCTGTCTCTCTCTCTGTCTCTCTCTCTGTCTCTCTCTCTCAGCTTGCATACCAGAATGTAGCTCCCAGCTACTGCTCCAGTACCATATGTGTCACCATGTTCCCCACCATGATAATGGACTAAGCCTCTGAAACTGTAAGCAAGGCCCCAAAGAAATGCTTTCCTTTATAATGGTTGCCATGGTCATAGTGTCTCTTCACAGCAATAGAACAGTAAGACACCTAAAGACCTGGTTTTAAAGAAAGTATAGATTATCAAAGTTAACATAAAAAGCTTTGGTCCTGGCTTCTTCATCCATAAGACCAGGAGTTCTAGCAAACTCCATCACTTCCCAAAGCTCTACCAGGACAATGCATAACACATACTATTGGAATATCAGTGCATGTTAATTTACTCATTAACATGCTATAATTTAATAACTTTGAAATAATTCTCAACCGGTTCATGAAAGGTTTTCTCTTCTCCTGCATATTAGTCAGTTCATCTCTTGACATGGAATGTATTCAGACCTACCATACACAGACATGTACAAGTCTGTATCCTGCCCTTCTGCATTGACCTTGCCTTTCATTTGATAAGAACCAACCACAGTGCAGTGTCATTAAGGAAGGTTTTCCTCCCAACATACAGATTCTCCACCAGAGAAGGAGCTAATGAGTGATAGTCCCCATGATTTACAGGTAAGAGCACAGTGCTGTATCTTAACATGTTTCTGACAGGACTAGTCAGAAGTTACAGATGGGAAAAAAAAAAAAAAACGCTAAGTGGCATATTCTCCCTACCCATCCTTCTTGTATCTCACGCTTCTAAAGAATACTGACATCATAACAAAAGCCATATGCTGTCAAGAGGATAAAGCATGCCAAGTTGCTCAGGCAGAAGCATCTTCACTATACGCTTGGCTAGAGTGATCGAAAGCCAGATACAAGTTGTTATTTCGAATAGTATTAATGCATTAGAGATTTCAGTATGGAAAAGCTAAAAACGTCCAACATTAGATTCTTTGAAGAAATTCTTAAAAGGGGTAAGGAAAAGAAAAAAAATTTTAAAGATTAAATAGTCTTCTCTATGTAGCAGGCAATTGAGATATAAGATTGGGAAAGAAAAATCATTGCTTGAAGTTAGAGTGATGGGGATTCCGGCTTCCAGAAGCTATGTGTTAGGTTCACCTGCCATGGGTTGCGCTGCCAGAATCTTATTTGAAAAGTGATATGGCTGCAGGACTCTTGGTCAAAGCAGCAGCTCTGAGCTAGACTTGCTGCTACATTTAGCAGTCCTATATTTGCCCTGCACTGCATATGATTTGTGTGTCCTCGGGACTAAAACACCTCCTCTTAACCTCTCAGATGTGCTCCTGTAGCTTGGGTAGACGTGCACCCTCCCATATGTCTTTTGTAATGGAGAAACAATTGTTGACCAGGAACAACTGGGCTCAAAAGTCCCTAGTCAAAGGTAGAATTGGAACAGACCTCGGAAATCATGTGCTCCACAGTCTGAAGGTCCTACAGAGCAGAAAATGAAGTGCTGATAATTACTGAAGCTGGGTGAGAGAAACAGAGGGGTTACTCTAATACCCTCACTAAGCTCTGTGTATTTGAAAACATTCATAATAGAGAGAGCAGAGATGAAAGATAACATGGAAGAAAAATAGGCTTCCTGTCTTACGGAGAAGAATGACTAAAAATTCGCCCTCAAGTGAAGGACAAAGAGTGGCCATCCAGTAGGATCAGAATCCATCTGTGCTGCCATGAGCAGGCTGTTTGGAGCCCACTACCTGTGATGGGACACCTTGCACAGCCTTGAGGCAGGGGGAGGGGCTTGGACCTGCCTCTACTAAATGTACCTCCCCATGTGAGGCCTTACCTTCTTGTAGGAGGGAATGGGGGTGGATTGGGAAGGGGAGGCTGGAGGGGCAGGAAGAGGGAAAAGGGGGATCTTTGACTGGTATATAAAATGAATAAAAAATTTTGTTAATAAAAAATGAAAATCCAAAGAAAGTCTTATTAACAATAATAATAATAATAATAATAATAATAATAATAATAATAATAATAATAAAAGAGTGGCCATCACTGGATGGGAGGGCAATCTGCCTGTGGTACCTGTCACCCCACTGCTCTCCGGGGTTGAATCTGATTTGGCAAAGGCAGGTTTCACCTCCCTCCATCACCACTCTCTGTGCATGAGAGGTTGGCCTTCACCAATGGAGAAGAACCAGTCTTCGTGTTCCCTGGCTAGAGTCTGCAAACTCTCACGAGCAGCCACAACAAAGGTGTCTCCGTGTCTGTCTGCCACCTGCAAGCTAACTCCACCTTCAACCTGGGTCTCTCTCTCTTTAGCTGAAATCACCCCCACAGAGTCCCTCAGCTCTTAGGAATAAGCAGCTACTTTTGAGAAGTTCCATCAGAAGAGTCTGTATATAGCCAGGGGCAAAAGTTCAGATGTCGAGTCACAAGGTCCATCTTGTCCATCTGGTCCAGCCAGAAAGGCAAAACCACACATATGCCTCCTGTCTGCACAGCTGCTCCGGCCACAACCATACAGAGTCAGGTTGCATGGGTTCCATTTGCCAGCATTTCTTGAAAACCTTTCATTATTCACTAAATCCAGAGATGCATGTCAGCTTGTCATATGTTAAGGTCTTCAGATGCTGAGCTCAGGTGGGATTGTTGGGGCCTTAGGACATGTGACTCATTAAGCAGGCATGGCTGACTATTGTGAAAAGCTAAAATGAAGAAGGACCTACTCACAGGCTAGCCCAGTATCGCTTCTTGTCTCTGCTGCTGAGTATGGCCACACACTGGCTAAAAATCTGCTGGGAGTATTCATGGTATCCCTCAGAGACAGGCTTCTTTTCACCAGATAAACAAGTATACACACAAGGCACCAAAAAGCATGCTGTGTACTGATAGGAAGTTGTAAATGGGCTCTAGCCAGGTCAGATGAAGGACATGACACCTCCATGTACTTCTAGTAGAAATTGTACGACGATGAATAAAGAATGAGAAACAAACACAGCCTTTGGGTTGAGTCTTGTGGAGAAGTACAAGTGCTCACCATGCACAAAATAAGAGGCAGGAAAAAGGGGGCAATAGGAGCAAAGCCCCAGGCCACACACTGCTGTGAAATGTGCCTTCCTTCTCCACTGTGAGAGTCGATGCACCACAGTGTACCTCCAGTGACGTTCCAAGCTTGGTGAGGGGATGCTAACATCAGTTACATATGGTCCTTAAAAAGATGGGCTCAACGTGAAGCTTGCCCACCACTCTAACCAGAGTTTCCCCTGCACAGGCTGCAGGGCAGGAAACAGAAAGGGCCCTACTCCTGCACCAGACACCAGCAGGCCACTCAAGTATTCCAAGATAGGAATTTGAATGGCTAGAAACAGAAGGGCAAGGTAAGCCTCAGACCTAGAGGAAAACAGTAAATTATGGCTCTGATAGCCCTTTCTTATCTCTGTGGGTTCTCTTAGATCCTTGCTTTCTTCCCAGCTTCCTAACAGCCCTCCCTGTAAACACAGACTCATCTGCCATGCCAATACCCACAGCCACCTATACCCTGGCTTACTTTTCCCAGCAATGTCTCAAATTGTGTCTTGGCCCCCAAGTTTTCCATGCCTTCAACTAAAATAAATTGGCCTTACCAGTAAGAGGAAAAGAACCAAAGTAGCCCTGCTCTTAGTGAGGTGAGAATAACTGAAATGTTCTCAACTCTTCCCGAGGATATTTATGATCTCCTTCAGTTTTACTGTTTAACTCCAAGCATCCTGGGTGGCATTTCTGTCTTTGGGAGTGGATGGCTTCATCCTAATGATCATCACAGTCTCCAAGCAGAGCACAGGCCTCTGCCATCATTGGAGGATGTCCCTACAGACAGCTCATGTACAGCATTCCTAATGCTTTCTAACACACACCTATCCAGAGAGGAGGCAGAACCTGCTATTGAATTTACCCTACTAGTTTATGGTGATCCCTGAATACTTGGGCCCATCTTTCTTCAAGAAAGGCTAACAAGGCCTCGTGTGCCCAACGTGTCCCATTCCTTTCCCCAAACCTGGAGTCCAGAGTGTCCTTCCAGGGAGGCATGGAAGCCCAGCTCTTTTGGACAAATATCTTACCTTAGACACATCTATCTTGCTAAAGTCCCTTGTTCCTTCCCCAGGGAACCAGACATTACATAGATACCCAGGATAATTTCTCTTATAAGGAGAGTCTGGTAGATGTCCAATCTAGACTTCCTAGTAAACCTTGGGTCCACAGGACCCCATCAGGGGTATGCTGAATCCCCCATCTTCCTCTCTGGATGGGCCTCTTCTGAATAGAGGATATCTTATAGGAGATATAGCAAGAGGCCTTCCTCAAAGCCATGGCTTGAAGATCCACCTAATCACCCATATCCAGGAGTTCCTGAAGTATTATCCATGGGCGTGTGGGACCCAATGCTCAACCTCTTGCACACAGAGTTAAGCCAGAGCCCTGGTTGCCTCACTACTGAAAAGGACAGTTTCAAAGGACACCATGACCAAACTCCTGACAACGTGGGAGGATCAGCCTGGGACATCTTTCCCTCAATATATCTCCACTCTCAGCAAACTAGACAAAAGTCATCTCCAGGGACGATGGGCCTCTTATCAGCCAAAGAGACCTGAAGGAAAGCTCAGCTGTTTTGCAGGCTCGTTTGTTTATTTTTTGTGCAGTCACCCTGATAGCCCCCACTGGGCTCGCTTTCCCTCCTTGTAAACAACTGACTGTAATTAAACGTTTTCTGTTGGGGGAAAAAAAGTCTATATAACCTTGGAGAGTCCATAAAATATGGTCCCACTGCTATGACTTCAAAAAGCTCGTGGTCCCTTTGTCAGGCCCTTGACAAGGTCAGTGCGTGTCATCGCTATCTTCCTCTGAAGGCCTCTGGCTCGCCTCACATCTGGTCTCTGTCTAATCTTGCAGGAGCATGGAGGTGGTCTTGGCAGCTCAGCACGTATCATGGTCCCTTAACTGCTTCCTGCCCAGATCAGCCAGCCATCCAGGCCTAGATTCCTTTCCCCCTCTGATTTTGCAAAAACTTTCAAATTTTGTCTCTCCTCCTGACTTTTTCGTGCTCTGACTCCGGCACATTTTGCACCTCTAACTGGATGACCTCAAAGACTCCCTAAAGAGAATGAAGTAACTTTTTTTTTCAATTCTAAAGGGGGTAAAAAAGATTAAGGTAACTGTGCAGAAAAAAATATACAGACAGACAGACAGACAGAATCGATGTCTGTTAAAATTATTCATTTTAATGAGTTAAGAATATTCTATTAGCAGGGCAGTGGTGGCACACGCCTTTAATCCCAGCACTCGGGAGGCAGAGCCAGGCGGATCTCTGTGAGTTTGAGGCTAGCCTGGACTACCAAGTGATTTCCAGGAAAGGCGCAAAGCTACACAGAGAAACCCTGTCTCAAAAAACCAAAGAAAAAAAGAAAAAAAAAAGAATATTCTATTGGCCTTTAGTTGTGTGGATGTACATTGGTAGTTGGAATCATAATGTCCTTTTTCTAAGTTGTGGTGAAGAGTTTAAAGTGACTGGCATAGTGTGGAATCCACCGGTAGCTTTCTACCAATATGACCATGAGCACATCCATTTGCTTCTCTGAGTCTGTTTGCTCATTTGCAAACTGGGAATTATACATGCCTTGTTTCCCTCTCTGTGTGGAGAGGCCCTCAATCAGCTCACACATATAAGCTGTATTCCAAAGCTTTGCATTTCAAACAGTCACAATCCATCCACAGAAAAGATCAGGCTCCATAA
The DNA here is from genome assembly GCF_049852395.1 of Peromyscus maniculatus bairdii. Classification (NCBI taxonomy): domain Eukaryota; kingdom Metazoa; phylum Chordata; class Mammalia; order Rodentia; family Cricetidae; genus Peromyscus; species Peromyscus maniculatus. The sequence continues at coordinate 41,498,393 of NC_134868.1, forward strand.
AGGACCCTCAGGTCTGACACTAGATGGCCAATGGGAGGCAGCCTCAAGCCCAGGCTAGGTTTCAGGCTCTTAGGCCTCCAGAGCTTCATTTATGCAACAATGTTTATCACATGACTACTGTGTATAGCAATCATTGCTGCTGATGCTCTGGTAGAGGAAGGCAAATTGATAATAGAGTATGTGATATGTTACCCTCTAGAGCAAGGATGCCATATAGGCTAGGGAACCTGTTCAGTATGTTACCTAATATACAATACAGAGTTGTTTGTTTCTACTCCAGAAAGGTTTAGTGCTAAAAATAGTAGAAGTGTATTGTCTGATTATGGTGCTTTGGTGGAAAGCTACACAGATCTCTATTTTGCAGAGGACATCATCAGACTGCTTTCTCCCTGTAGGATTTATGGGACAATCAATCCTCATAATCACCCAGTTATGTCAGCAACAGTTTTGATAAAATATAGGCTCCAAATTAACAAGAAGGTCCTTGTAGTCTAGAGGAGAAGTACACATATGGAATGTATTACCTGAACTAGCTGTAAAAGCCAAAATATAAACAAGTTCAAGGCAGGTTTAGATAACAAGTAGTTGGGCAATAAATATATAATAGCACTAAATATTTTAAGAGACATTATATAAACTATCGTAAGGTCTTATGAGGTTGTGGGTATCCTCAGTACTTATGTACAGAACTCTCTCCTAGCTCATCATTGTCCATGTTATATGTAGCTTTATGACTGAAATCCCACATCTCAAGGTTTGGTGAATACTGTTAGCAGGCAAATTCATATCAGCAAACCATGGCAATGAGTTCTAGACCACCTGGTAGAAAAACAGTCAATAAATGGGGTGGGCTCGGGCTTGGCATTAACACAGCCAGTGAATGGGGTGGGCTCATGCTTGTCATTAACACAGCCAATGAATGGGGTGGGCTTGGGCTTGTCATTAACACAGCCAGTGAATGGGGTGGGCTCATGCTTGTCATTAACACAGCCAATGAATGGGGTGGGCTCGGGCTTGTCATTAACACAGCCAGTGAATATGGTGGGCTCATGCTTGGTATTAACACAGCCAATGAATGGGGTGGGCTCATGCTTGTTATTAACACAGCCAATGAATGTGGTGGGCTCGGGCTTGTCATTAACACAGCCAATGAATGAGGTGGGCTCATGCTTGTCATTAACACAGCCAATGAATGGGGTGGGCTCGGGCTTGTCATTAACACAGCCAATGAATTGGGTGGGCTCATGCTTGTCATTAACACAGCCAATGAATGGGGTGGGTTCAGGCTTGACATTAACACAGCCAATGAATGGGGTGGGCTCGGGCTTGTCATTAACATAGCCAGTGAATGGGGTGGGCTCAGGTTTGGCATTAACACATCAGTTTGCACTTCTACACCTTACTTCCCTCTTTGTAGAACCTAGCATTCTCAATGAATTTTGAGGTTCCACTTAGTGTGGAAGAAAAAAAACAAATCCAAAAAAACCACTTTGTCACAAGATCACAATACTAGATGAAGAGGACCCAGGAGTTGTCACAACGCTTTATGAGGGAACAACATGCTTGTATCTGACCTCAATCTCAGATCTGACCTCCAGGCTTATCTGTGAAGAGTTGAATCTGTCAGTACATTGAAAGTGAAGCCACATCTCCATGGTAGTATAAACTGACCACATCATTGGGGGTTAGAATCTAAAAGGGAAAAGTATTTACTAAAAATGCACAAAGTGTATTCTCCCACTATCTAGACCCATTGTTTTCAATCTTCCCAATGCTGTGACCCTTTGATATATTTCTTACGGTCCTTTGGGAATTTCATGTCATGCCCCCTAATTCTGATCATTTCCCAGTCCCCCCATATCTGCCCTTCACCCTTGCAGTGTCTGCCCCACAAAAAGAAAATTAAAAAAAAATTAAAACTAAACCAATTAAAACCAAACAAACAACAAAATAAAATCTCTTCACCTCTCCATCTTCCCACCTCTCTAATACGTCTTCCTTTGTCTTAGTGGCATTGGGAGCTACGGTGTGTCATGAAGTATACCCTTTTGTCCAATCAGCCTTACTTGAAAATGTTCATTGCAATGAGTCATTGTTCTGGTTCAAGACCTCCGATTTCTGGTACAGCATCATCACTGGACACTCACTGAAACTCCTCTCAGATATCCCACGGCTGCCCCAAGTCATGGAGATCCTGAGGGTATCCATGCCACCCGACCAGTCCCTTCTCACACACTAGCAGGGCACAGATGAGGTAGATATTGGGGTAGGCCGACCCAAGGCCCTGGATGTGGGTCTGGGTGGTAGCTGAGCTGGTCAGTCTGGGCTACTGGGTCCAACTCCCTCAGACAAAGGGGCAGAGCCAGCCTTCCTACACCCATGCCATTAGGTTGCTCGACTTCTAAAGAGGACGCGACCCATAGGTTGAGAACCATTGATCTAGAATAAAGTGCACCAGACATGTCACTTGAACCAGCTCTGGGCAATGCTCTTGTGTAAATAGCATCACTGGAGACCAACAATGGGTAGCGGCACACACCTGCTCCTGTGCTGCTCTGCAGTGGAGACCTTTGCCATCTCAACAGAGATGCTATGGCCGCAGTGTCTGAACAGACTGAGGCGCAATCGTGCCCTTTACAGAAAGGCTCCCCAGTTCTGAATGAGCTTATTTTTGTCAGCACAACTAGGACATGGTCTCCTTGAAGGAGCAGAACAAGGTCGCTCATGAACACAGGGACAGACGAGGTGGGCCCCAGCAAATGATGTTACATGGTGTCCAGCTAAGAAAGCTTAGAGGTATCTTTTACAGGAAGAATTTTTGCCCGGGTGGTTTAACATTGAAATTCACGGAATAACGCCCACCCACCCACATACACGTTGCCAACACTTTTCCATTTCTAGCTTATTTTTGTGCCTCTGTTGCTTAGTGATTTTCAACAGATAAGTGCTTTAGGTTGCTGGAATAAAAAGGGTCATCTTTCCTCCTTGTGGAGAACCCATCAGAACACACAAATACTACATAGATATTACACCTAAGCCATGAAACGTGCTCAGGCTGTGAACTCACAATTCTCTCGAAGGGTACAGTTCCCTGCCGTGCACAGTGACTCTGACAGGGTACTGCTCCCTGCAGTGCACAGTGACGCTGACGGGGTACTGCTCCCTGAAGTGCACAGTGACTCTGACGGGGTACTGCTCCCTGCAGTGCACAGTGACTCTGACGGGGTACTGCTCCCTCAGTGCACAGTGACTCTGACGGGGTACTGCTCCCTCAGCACACAGTGACTCTGACAGGGTACTGCTCCCTCAGTGCACAGTGACTCTGACGGGGTACTGCTCCCTCAGTGCACAGTGACTCTGACGGGGTACTGCTCCCTCAGCACACAGTGACTCTGACAGGGTACTGCTCCCTCAGTGCACAGTGACTCTGACGGGGTACTGCTCCCTGCAGTGCACGGTGACTCTGACGGGGTACTGCTCCCTGCAGTGCACGGTGACTCTGACGGGGTACTGCTCCCTGCAGTGCACAGTGACTCTGACGGGGTACTGCTCCCTGCAGTGCACGGTGACTCTGACGGGGTACTGCTCCCTGCAGTGCACAGTGACTCTGATGGGGTACTGCTCTCTGCAGTGCACAGTGACTCTGACAGGGTACTGCTCCCTGCAGTGCACAGTGACTCTGACGGGGTACTGCTCCCTGCAGTGCACAGTGACATCTGACGGGGTACTGCTCCCTGCAGTGCACAGTGACTCTGACAGGGTACTGCTCCCTGCAGTGCACAGTGACTCTGATGGGGTACTGGTCCCTGCAGCGCACAGTGACATCTGACAGGCATCACACCATTGATAGATTTAAATGTTTTTTTTTTTTTTCATTCTTCTCCCTAATCTGCCTTCTGAGCTTGGTCAAACTCAATTTTAGAATACTTTCTTAAATACATCAATGCCTCAGTCCACAGCTCCATTGTTTTTTACATAAAATTTCTATCTTGAAACTTTCCTTAGTACATACGCATACTACATTTCTTTTTAATTAAACACAGATTTTTTTTCATACAATATAATCTAATATGGTTTTCCCTCCCTGTATTCTTCCCGGTTCCTCACTGCCTCCCCTCCCATCCACATCTACACATTTTCTGTCTCTCATCATCAAACAAACTTCCATCTATGGGATAATAATAAAATAATAATAGTAATAGAGGAATGATGGGAAGAAACCCCAGGCCCAAAGGCACAGAAAGTATTTTCAACAAAATCATAGAATAAAATTCCCCCAACCTAAAGAAGGAAGTGCCTATCAAAGTACAAGAAGCTTACAGAACACCAAATAGACTGGACCAGGAAAGAAATTCCCACATGGCACATAACAATCAAAACACTAAATGCATAGAACAAAAAAAAAAGAAGAAGAATATTGAAGATGCAAGGGGAAAAGGCCAAACCACATATAAAGGCAGACTTATTAGAATAACACAACTTCTCAATGAAGATTCTAAAAGTCTGAAGTATCTGGACAGATGATCTGCAGACTCCGAGACACCATGGATGTCAGACCTGACTACTATACCCAGCAAAACTTTAAATCACAATAGATAGAGAAAATAAAACATTCCATGATAAAAAACAAATTTAATCAGTAACTATCTACAAATCCAGCCTTACTGAAAGCACTAGAAGGAAAACTTCCACCTGAGGAGCCTAACCACATTCAAACCAATTCATAAGGAATAAATAATATCAGACCAGCCAATTAAAAGGAGCAAAGGAGCAGGGATAGTTAGGGGGACCCAATACCATAACAACAACCATAACTGGAAGCAACAAAGACTGCTAATTAATAACTGTAAACATGAATAGTCTCAATTCCCCAATCAAAAGACACAGCCTGACAGAATGGATGTGAAAACAGGATCCATCCATCAGTTGCATCTAGGAAATCCATCTTAATGTCAAGTATAGGCAACACCTCAGAGTAAAGGATGGAAAAAGATTCTCCAAGAAAGTAGACCTAAAAAGCAAGCCAGTGTGGGTGGCCATTGTAATGTCTGACAAAACAGACTTCATGCCAAAATTAGTCCAAAGAGATAGGAAGGGAAAGATTCTACATACTTATCAAAGGGAAAAATCCACCAGAGGATATTGAAATTTATATTATCTTTTACCACATACAGGGGCACCCAAGTCCATAAAAGAAACACTACTATAGCTTCAATCATATATTGGCCCAGACCAAAAAAAAACTAAACAGAGAAACACTGGAGCCAACTGACATGATAAACCAAATGGGCCTAACAGATACTTACAGAACACTTCACCCAAACACACAAGAATCTACCTTCTTCTCGGCAGGGCATGGAACTTTCTCCAAAATTGACCCTATACTTGGACACCAAGCAAGTCTCAACAGATACAAAAAAAAAAAAAAAAATTGAAACAACTCCTTGCATCCTATCTGACCATCACAGATCAAGGCTGGATATCAATAATAGAAACAAAGCTTACAAACTCATGGAAACGGAACAGCTCACTACTGAATGAAAAAATGGGTCAAAACAGAAATTATGAAAGAAATGAAAAACTTTTTAGAACTGAATGAAAATGAATATACAACATGCCAAAACTTACGGGACACGATGAAGATTGTTCTAAGAAGCACTAGGCGCCTACATTAAAAAAAAAAAAAAAAAAAAAAAAAAGGAGAGCTCTCATACTAGTAACTTAACAACACATCTGAAAGCTCCAAGAGAAAAAGAAGTAATTGTACCCAAGAGGAATAGCTGTCAAAACATAATCAAACTCTGGGCTGCAATCAATAGAAACAACCACCAAAAAAATTATGAAGAATCAATGAAACAAAGACTTGGTTCTTTGAGAAAAATCAATAAGATTGACACTCTTAGCCAAATTAACTAAAAGGCACAGAGAGAAGATCCAAATTAACAACATTAGAGATAAAAAGGGGGACATAACAACAGACACTAAGAAAATCTAGAGGATCACAAGGACATGCTTTCAAAACGTATACTCCACCAAATGGACAAATCTAGAAGAAATGGGTAATTTTCTCAATATATCCCACCTACCAATGTTAAATCAACATCAGATAAGCAATTTAAACAGACCTATAGCCCCAAATGAAACAGATGCAATAATTAAAATGCTCCTAAAAAAATGCCCATGGCCACATGTTTATTTCACAGAATTCTACCAGATTTCAGAGAATTAATGCCAGTACTCCTCAAATTATTTCACAAAATAGAATCAGAAGAATGTTTGTCCAATTCTTTTAATGAGGCCACAGTTACCATGATAACATATATATATATATATATATATATATATATATATATATAATTTGATTCAACAAATGAGAATTACAATTTCCTTTATGAATATAGATGCAAAATTTCTCAATAAAATACTCACAAACCAAATCCAAGAACACGTCAAAAAGATCATCCACCATGATCAAGTAGGCTTCATGCCAGAGATGCAGGGATGGTTCAACATATATAAATTGATAAATATAATTCACCATATAAACAGACTGGAAAAAAACCCACATGATCATCTCACTAGATGGAGAAAGGGCCTTTGACAAAATCCAACCCCCTTTCATGATAAAAGTCCTGGAGAGATTACGAATACAAGGGACATACCTCAACACAATAAAGACAATTTACAGCAAGCTCATAGCCAGCAGAAACTTAAATGGAAAGAAACTCAGAGCATTCCCACTAAATTCAGAAACAAGACAAGGCTGTCCACTCTTCCCATGCCTATTCAATATTGCACTTTAATTCTTTGCTAGAGCAATAACACACTACCTTTCTTAAGGTTTGGGTTTTATTGCCATGCTTTTTCTCTCATAAGTATTGGCTTGGCATCTCATGGTTGTATTTGCTCCTCACAAAGATTCACAGGTAACCAAACAGTGTGAGTGAGGGAGAGGAGATAGGAGGAGAGGAAGGAGGAGGAATGGGTGGAGGGGGAGGGAGAGGGGGAGGAGGAGGTAACTACAGCTTGCTGGTTTTAATTCTTACCCTTATATCTAAATAAGTAAATTGTTACATATTGAATTACGGCTCTGCCCCATAAGAAGTGTACACTGAAGTTAGCTGGGGCTGGGCAACTATAACACAATAAAACAATTTAAAACACCACCAAGTACAGTAGTTCAAAAGCCTATAGTATCAACACCTGGGAGGTGAAGGCAGGAGAATCGCAAGTCTGAGGAATACAAGGTGAGCCCCAGGCCAGCATAGGCTGTAGTGTGAGACCTTGGCTCAACATAGAAACCCCTCAAAAGTTTTAAAGTAAAGGGGAGATGGGCTTGTAGCTGTGTGGTAGAATAGTATACTGATCTGAAGATTAATCATTATGATAATCATATAGTTTTGTCCCCCACTTTATTAATGTAACACATATTTATTGAATTGTGTACCTCTACCCTAACATCCCATGAAATAAGCCCAGTTGATCATGGTGATTATCCTTTTTATGCACTGTTAAATTCCATTTGTAGGTGTTTTGTTGAGAATTTCTATATTTATGTACATTACAGGGTATTGCCCTGTAATTTTTTTCCCCTACAGTTTGTCCTGATTAGGGTATGTTGTTAATGTTGACCTCGTGACCAGAGTTTGCAAATATTGTTCCTTTTCTTTAACTATTTGGAAGGATTCTACAGATATCAATATTGGAGTTGGAGGAGAGATGGCTCAGAGGCAAGTGCTTGGCGGGCAAGCATGAGGACCCGGGTTCTATCACAGCACCCAGGTGAGGAGCCAGATGTCTACAATCCAAGTCCTAGGGAGGCAGAGGCAGGAAAATCGCTGGTGCTCCCTGGCCAGGCAGCCTGACCAAATCTGTGAGCTCCTGGTTCAGTAAGAGACCTTGTCTTATAAAAAAAACAAGGTACATAGACATTAAGGAAGACATTCAAAAGCAACCCTGGTCCCCTGACACTTGTACAGGTAGGTATGCATGTACACAAAGAAATACTGATATTAACTCTTCATTAAATGTCTGAGAGACCTCTTTAGAGAAGTCATTAAGCAGCGTCTTTGATGGAAGTTTATTATTTCATTTATCTTTTAAACATTCCCCTTCAAGAGTCTAGGGGCATATATCTAGCAGCTACATAAACAGCTGAACACAGCTGCCTGTGCCTCTAATCCCAGCATTGTAGATTGAGAAAGGCAGGCCCCAAGAGCTCACCTGTCAGCCAGCCTATCCAGCCCCTGGTGAGCTTCTGATATAGTTTGAGACTCCTCTTAAAGCAACAGCACAGGGAGTAATAGAAGACGACACTTACCATCCTGCTCTGGCTTCTGTAAGCAAGTCTAACACACACACACACACACACACACACACACACACACACACACACACACACACACCATTTAGAGGTTGAGGGGTTAGCTCAGTAATATGCTTGCCTTGTAAGCATAAGTAAGTACCTGACATTGATCCCCCAGAACACATGTTAAAAAAAAAAAAAACAGCAGCAAAACAAAAACAAACAAACAAAACCCAGCCAGGTATGATGGCACGTTCCTGTAATCACAGCACTGGAAAGGCAGAGAGATGGAGATCCTAGGCCCTTGCTTAGCAGGCCAGTCTAGTTAACTTGGTAAGCTCCATAGAGTGGCTAAGGTACACGGCCAACTTTGACTGTGACCTCTGGCCTCCATGTGAAAAACACATGAACATGCAAACACACAAAACATTTTAAATTTTCTTTTAAGACAGATATAGTAGTGATGACATCTTTCTGTTTGGTGTGGGAGGGTATCTTTCCCTGTTTCTGAAGCACAGGGTATAATCACAAAGTCTTCTGGCTAATTTTTTGTTCAGCACTTATGTACATCACCTCATTCTTTTCCTGAACTGCAACACTTTCCTGAGAAATTATTGGTTCCTTGTATCTGAGGAGTCTTATTTTTTCTGATTTTGCAATTCTATCTTTTTCAATTCATCTTTTCACATATTTTACAGTGATGTAATCTCTCTCTCTCTCTCTCTCTCTCTCTCTCTCTCTCTCTCTCTCTCTCTCTCTCTCTCCTCTCTCTCTCCTCTCTCTCTCTCTCTCTCTGTGTGTGTGTGTGTGTGTGTGTGTGTGTGTGTGTGTGTGTGTGTGTATCTGTCTGTCTGTCTGATGAAATCTCTTAGTGTCACCCAGGCTGGTCTCAATATTCTGGGTTGAGGTCATCTTCCTGACTCAGCCTCCCCAGAAGGTGCACAGCATTTCACCCAGATTCATCATTTCCTTATGTAAGATTTTTAATCTTTTCTCTCCATTACTCTGGATTTTGTAATGTGAACTTAACCTCTCATGTGTCCTGTGAATCCAATAGGCTCTCCCCTTTTTTTGTGACTGAATACTTTCCAATAAACATCTGCATTCATGGTTGTTTTTGTCTGCTTGATCAGTTCTGTTGTTGATTCTGTTTTTACTTCTTATTTTGTTCAGGGCATCTTATTGAGGAAGGATGGTTTACTGGAAAATTATGGCGTTCCTTGGGGGTGTCCCTTTTCCTTGTTTTCACATTTCTTGTTCTGTGTTGCTATCTATGAATTTAATGGAGCCATCCCTGCTTCTAGACTATATGACCTGGTTTTGGCTAGGAAAAGACCTTGGCAATTCATGTTAGGGCACCAGATATGTAGAGTGTGGCAGTTCTTGCCCTAGGCTGGGGCAACTCTATGGTGATATTTTATTTGTGCTGAAATGTGATTTTATTTGTATGTTAATAAATAAAAGTGCCTGGGGGTCAGAGCTAATAACAAGCCATTTAGCAGAAGTCTGGTGGTAGCACACACCCTTAATCCCGATCACATGACAGGCAGATCTTTGTGTGTTCAAGGATACAGCCAGCAGGAGACACACACCTTTAATCTCAATACCAACCATAGAGACCTGGAGGTCTATATAGACAGGCAGTGACGAGGAGGTCATGTGGTTGGGTTTACAACCAATGAGAAGGCAGAACAGAAAGTCAATAAAAAGACAGACACACAGGAAGTAGGTCTCTTTCTCAGGGGAAGGACGGCAGTGGGTGATAAGAAGGCAGTTTTAGTCTCAGCTCTTAGCTACTGCTCTGACCTCTTGGGCTTTTAACTCTGCATTTGGCTCTGTGTTTCTTATTTAATAAAACGTTTAGAATTGCATCTACACAACTCCATAAATTTCAAGCATATCTGTCGGCTGAGTATTGAAGTGGCAAAGGGTTTTGTGGTCCTCAGCAGCCAAGGGATTAGGGGATGCAGTGGTAACTAGGGTAGCTGGACTCTTTGGTGGTAAAGGATGCTGGGGTCCTTCTGGTTTATTTTTCTTCCAGTGAGGAACCCTTGGATCCCAGTTTTCCCTTCTTGTGCTGGCTAATTTTATATTAACTTGACACAAACTATAACCATCTCAGAGGAGGAAACCTCAACTGAGAAAATGCCTCGACAAGATCAGGCCATAACCCAGCCTGTATGACATTTTCTTAATTAGTTATTGGTGGGGGAGGGATAGCCCATCATAGGTGCTACTATCTCTGGAATGGTGGTCCTGGGTTCTGTAAAAAAAAAAAAAAAAAAAAAAAAAACAGGCTGAGCAAGCCACAGGGAGCAAGCCAGTAGGCAACACTCCTCCCTGGCCAATGCATCAGTTCCTACCTCCAGGTTCCTGCCCTGTTTGAGTTTCTGTTCTAGCTTCCTTCAGTGATGGACTACAATATGGAAGTGTAAGCCAAATAAACCCTTTCCTCTCCAACTTCTTATGGGCATGATGTTTCATCAAAGCAATAGGAATCCCAAGACACTCTTGATGAGAGGTAGATGCTTGCCTTTGTGGAAGCAGCGGTTCTGATATGTGACTGTCATGACGCAGGTGTAGATCTGGGATCCAGATCATTAGCACGTGTGACTGATCACAGATCAGAGGCTATGATGGCAGAGGCACTGATGCTTGAGTGACAGTGTGTTGGAGATGGGAGTGGAGCACCTATGGTACTGGAGGCTGGAGGAAAGGACACACACAAATATGGATGATCTCCAGGGTTCGGAGCAGTACCTAACTCACCATGATGACAGAGATAATGTGTGGAGTGCAGGTATGTCCAGAAAAAAAAAAAAAAAACCAAAGATCCTTGCTCAAGATATGGTCTAGCTCCAAAGCAGCTTGGGTCCAGAATTTATGTGATACCATTATATACAATGAAACCATCAAGCCAAGAACTGAATTGAGATAGACAAGCTGTTGTCGTGCATGGTGGTATTGTGTTCCCCCAAATATTGTGCACACTAATAAACTTATCTGGGGTCACAGAACAGAACAGCCACAATATTAAACATAGAAGATAGGCACTGGTAGCACACGCCTTTAATCCTAGCATTCCAGAGGCAGAGATCTACCTGGATCTCTGTGTGTTCAAGGATACAGCCAAGCATGGTGACTCATGCCTTTAATCCCAGGAAGTGAGACTTTAATCCCAGGGAGTGATGGCAGAAAGCAGACAGGTATATAAGGCGTGAGGACCAGAAACTAGAAGCATTTGGCTGGTTAAGCATTCAGGCTTTCGAGCAGCAGTTCAGCTGAGAGCCTTTGGGATGAGGACACAGAGGCTTCCAGTCTGAGGAAACAGGATCAGCTGAGGAACTGGCGAGGTGAGGTAGCTGTGGCTTGTTCTGCTTCTCTGATCTTCCAGCACTGACCCCAATAACTGGCCTCAGGTTTGATTTTATTAGTAAGACCTTTTGACAATTCGTACTACAGTCATGAGCTAACTGTCAGCTTATCTCAGAAGTCTAAGGCACAGGCACTTTATGAGGCATCTTCAAAGCTGAAAACAAACTTTCCTGTTTAGAGGTAAGGTCTTTGCAGTGTGCTTAGACTAGACAAGGTCATCAAGGTAGAGCCCAGGGTTGGCTATGGTGGCTTCAGAAGAGGAGTCAGGGACGTCAGCAAAGATGCACACCTGGGTTCCCTGTCTTTCTCCTTGAGACTTCTTTACCATCTTGAGATCCTACTAACCAGTAAGCCATCATAAGTTGAGGTCCCTTGACCTTGAACCTCCAGAACTATGAGCTTGGGTTTTTTTTAAAAACTTACTCTGTGGCATTAAGACTCATCTGTGGCATTGTGTGATTAGCAACAGAAATTGATCTAATGCATTCTGGAATCTCTGACTCTCCTTGCCAGGTTTGCTCAGCGTCATGGATTAAACAAGGATGGTTGTTTCTGGCCTCTGTTCAGGGTGTGTCTCCCCACAGTCACCCATCAGTGCTGCATCGTCCTGATTACTATGGATGTCATCTTGATTGCTATAGATAGCATGAGTTCTCCATCTTCCTTCTTTTTCAAATTTGTTTTGGCTATTCCAGATCCGCCAAATCTATAAGCGAATTTTTGAATCAGCATGTCATTTTCAGTGACAATGCCTCTGCTGAATTTTGACTGGGGTTGCTCTGAATACATACATCAATATGGGTAGAACTGACATTGTAACAATCGAATCATTCAATGAACTTATGAACTTCCAATGAACTATGAATTAAGGTCTTTCAATAAACCCCTGAACATGACTTTTTTTTAACTCTTCATGATTCTTCCTTAGTTTCTTTCAGCAGTGTTTCACAGTTCTCAGTGAGAATTGTCTTACGTCCTTTGTCAAATGTGCTCAAAGGATGATGTTATTTTTAGGTGCTCTTACAAACAGAATTTTCAAATCTAGTTTTTCGATATTTAGCACTAACATACAAAACAAAATTGAAGTATTAAGTTTCACATTAATCTTCACAGTTGCATTGATTCCTTTAGAATTTTCTACACCGAGTCTCAGGCCATCTATAAGTAGAATTCAGTTTCCTTCCTTTACTTCTGATGTGATTGTGGTTTCATTCGTTTCTTCCTTCTTTCATTGTTACATGGTTAGCTTTTGCTATTGGTTACAAGGGATGGTTGGGTAGCCCACAGTATATGAAAATCCTCATATGGAATGACAGGGAGAAGAGAAATTGAGCATAGAGAATCCGTAAGAGCAAGCAGGGGCATCTGAACTTTTCGAATAGAGGTTTGCATTGGCTTTTAAAGGAGGCTTCTTAAGGGACATAGCGGACATCTCAAACTGTTGCAAGTTGGTGGCAAATGGAATAAAGAAGATCAAGACATGGTGAACGAACAGGTTCATAGTTAGGAGGCAGTAAGGGTCAGCTGCAGCCTGTTTTGCTGCTACTCTTGCTTTCTGAATCATTCAGGTAGAAGTGCCTTAGAGCCAGTTTTAAGGAAAGACAACTGCATTAGAAATATGAAGAAACTGTTGTTTTAGCTGGAAAATATTGTAGATGTCAGAACTTTTAGTGATTGTTCCAGTAGATAGATGAATGCCAGTCAGTTATGGGGAAAAATGTCACTCAAATCCTCAAGCCTCTTCTCCAAGCCCAGTGCAGGCTACAGAAGCAGCCTCAATCTCTAGGCTCCGTTTCTGGACTCTTGTCCCTTGTTCCTTCCTAATAGTAGTTCTTAAGAAAACTCTGATGTTTTTGCTGTTAGAGCTTCCACACAGGTTGTCCTAATCCAAGTGATCAGCCCTGGACACATGTACAATACAAGCAAGGATAAATGAACTCAGTAGGGGTGTGGGTGTGTGTGGGGGGGGTGTTGACCTAGACTATATATAAAGTATATGTACATACATACAACAACAATTAAAGAACATGAATTTGTGAGGGATGGAGCATGGGAAGAGCTGTATCAGGATGGGAAGGGTGGAAGTGATATATAGTGCTTACGTATAAAGTTCCCCAAAGCGATTAAGAAAAGAAATCATACAATAAATAATTAGAGAGTGAATTTGAACTTCAATCTGAGTTTGAGGTAAAGATGTTTGTCACTACACTCTTTTGACTGTCTTGTATCGCTGATTATTTCATAGGTGATGTAGGTACTGATTAGTCACTGACTCTGTGATGCTAAATTACACATTCCTTGTATATGGGGGCATGGTCATCATCATTCTCTACCCCAGGGTAGAGCATGGCTAACAGTAAGTATTCCATGGTCAGAATGATTTAAATATCAATACAACCATGTTTATATTTATTTTATGTATTCATTCACATAGACAGTTTGGTTTTTTTTGTTTGTTTGTTTTTGTTTTTTTGTTGTTGTTTTTTTCAGTAGTTGAGTACATAGGTCTGGAGTGGGTGTTGGCTAAATAAGCAGTCTATTTGAGACAGTGATACAACCTGAGGGAAAAGAATAAGTAACAGCAACCTGGTCTCGAGAAGCCAGCGAAGGCTCCCTGAGGGAGAGAGAATTTGATGTTGTGAGTGGAGATGTGAGTGAAGGCTTGTGCAACCGGAGTGAAGAAGTCATTCCAGATGAAGGTTCAGTCCTATGCAAGACCAGGATTAAATGAAGACTGATACAAGCGAGAAAACATACATAGCTCAACACAATTAGGAGATGGAATGTGATGCAAAAGATGACTATTGTGAAAGGATTGTGTTCTGTTAAGACTTTGTCCTTAAGAAAGATAGTTAATGAGAATATGTAGTTAGCTGGCGGCGGGATCTGATTATTAATTTAGAAAGTGCTTCCTGGCTTCTATGTGGGAAGTAACTGAAGGGACATAGGACATCATTTGGGAGCTTACTGCTGATTCCTGGCTAAAAATGATGATGAGCTGCTCTACAGAGGGTAGGATTGGTGAGAAAATAATAGAATTTAGGCCCCAATTAATTTGAGGGGTAATAGAGAAAATTGCTAACGGTGAGTCTTGGTTTAGGGGGCTTGAGGAAAAGGACAATCAGCAAAGTCAAAGAATGCTCTCTTGAAGGCAGGTGCAGGATTATCTTGAAGAGGACTTGGGGGTGAGTTGCTTCTTAGGCATTTAAAGCCTATAGTCATGATCCTCATTTCACCATTATCAGTCACCATGCCCTGCTGTTTCTTTATAGCATCATCATTTTCAGAGTCATATTCATCACTGATTTCTTCTCCTTATCCAGCCCTCTAGTTGACAAGGCTTCTGTATATCTATATTTGAGACAGTACCTTGCTGTATAACCCAGGCTTGCCTGGAGCTTAGGACCCTGAGTGCTGGAATTACAGACATATGCCCCTACGCCTGACTCAGCAAGGCCTTTTCCCCTAATGGTGTCTCTTGATTCATCTTGTTCTTCCATTTGCTCAGTGATAACTCTATTGGGTAGCTTCCCATCCTTACATGTCTAAACTCCTCCCCAGGTAGCAGTTCCCTTACTTTCCTCTTTACCTATAGTTTGCATGCAATGTTTCTGACACACAAAATGGCAGTGGCTTTATTTAAACATTTCTACCCCCTGCCTCTCTCAGTCTAAATGTGTTCATGACCTCTTCTCCAGTCAAATGAGTGACATCACTCTGTCCTATCCTTGTGCCATATGTATTTCTTATCATTTTATCACTTATCACTTCATCCTCCTCTCCTCAGTTCAGATGGTAGTTGCTATGAACTTTCCACAGCTACCTTCAGAAATCAAGACTTCTGTCTCTCTAGTCCAGAGATCCCCTGGATATAATACCATTTTGACTTGCTTTCTTGTTTTCTCTGTGTTTTATCTACATATCCAAGTAGTACGCTCTTTAAAGCTAAGACAAGAGGCTACTTCCCAAGCTTGTGATACATATGCAGAATGAGGAAACTAGATTGGGATCAGCTCACAGTTCATGGTGGCATTTCTCCTGGCTATAGGAGGATACTGGCTGTACCAATCTGGGTATTTGCTTATTGCATCTGGGACACCCTCCGGGGCTATAACCACCACTGTATCAGTTACCAAGGTCACGTCCTGCTTCCTACCATCACACATCATTGTTGTTCATCATGCTGAGAAGGCTGAGAGAGTCTTCTATATTAGGCAGGCATGCTAGAAGCCATTTGTCCTACAGAACCTGGTGGAAGCCCTTGTTTCCAGCCTGACAGCTCCCATCCTCTTGGTTATTTTCCCTTTGCAACACAGCCTGACTTTTCTGTAAATTAGCACTTCTTTATAGAAGCCATACTTTCATACCAAGGTTCATTTCAAGTCCTGTGTATTTCTGGCAAAAAAAAAATCTCTTCTTTATTATTCTTCCTACCCCATCGAGGACTAGCTGTCTGCCCTATATTAGTGCAGTTCCCAGGGTGGATGTGCATGCAAAGCAAGAGATGGAGCATCTGAGAGTGACCTCGACAGACCAAAAGGAGTTCATCTGAAGGTAACCTGTGCTCTTATAGTCTTTCACAAAAGAGGACTTTCTTCCACATTTAGGTGATCGTGCCCTCAATTATTTGTTGCTTCCCGCACAGCCCCAAATTGTCTCTCCTAAGAAGGATGCTTTATATAGACAGCACCACCAGGACATCTTTGCCTAGCAATCCTTATGACTCTAGGGTATAGTGGGCCACAGGAAAGAGACCAGAATGGGAAGAAGGGGGGGGGGCGCTCAGGGCTTCTGCTCCTATTGTCTTGCTGCCTTCTAGCTGCCTTAACAGAGTTGACCCTCTATAGCAAAAGCCACCCCTCCATCACTCCAGTTCTCTGCCTAGCCAATTTCCCAAGGTCAGTAATGGTAACAGGCTCTACTTTTGCTACTCCAGAGCACTTAGGCATGCCTGGATGTTCTCTTCGCCCTGGCCATTGAACTCCCTTTGTTACGTTTTTCAGCGTGCCCTCGATCTTCTACATGGATTCTAATTAATGCAATGCCCATTCGGAGAGAGCCCAGACTTAACTTACCTCTTCAATGACAGAAGTGCATTCCCATGGCTTTCCTTCCCATGGTACTATACAGAATGACTGACTACCACAAAAATCACTTATAACCCTAGATTACAAAAGATAAAAAGGAGCCAGACTCAGTACTTGTGTGTTACTTTTGAAAATCCATGCTTCCAGACATGAACCCTGTTACCGAAGGTGTTCTGAATCTTTTTTTTTTTTCTTTAATGTGTGCTTTGAGCTTGACCCTTCTCCTCACAGGAGTTCCCAATTAACAATGAAGGATTGAGACCATGTTATCTTATTCCCAGCATGGAAGTACACTGGATAGACTATGCCTGACTAAATCACCGGGAAATGACTCTGACCTTACACCTGTAGGATGCCACCTGAAATCTTTTTTTGTGCATCAGCCAGGTTGT
Organism: Peromyscus maniculatus bairdii; assembly: GCF_049852395.1. NCBI lineage: Eukaryota > Metazoa > Chordata > Mammalia > Rodentia > Cricetidae > Peromyscus > Peromyscus maniculatus. Next base: position 41,515,552 of record NC_134868.1, read on the forward strand.
CACTAGTGGATGTGACAAGTGTTCTATGAGGATTTACGCTCCAGTGCCGCTGCTCTCAGGGTAACTTGGAGATACTTGCAGTTCTTCCTTCCTTCTACTTGACAAGGACAGTGTTCATGCTCTGAACAGGTCAAGCTATTAGTCACCAGACTGCATCAGAGAGAAACTTTAAAACAGGAGCCTGAATAGAGTTCACCATTCTTTGGAGGCCTTGGGTGAACTGGGTTTTAATACTTTGGTCTTCCTAGATCGTGGTCCTGAAAGAAATTTCCAGACTATTTCTAAGTTATCGTAGCTGGTTATTTTCTCTGCCAGTCTGAAAATCCACACTCGACTCCTTCCTTCTTCATGATTTCCCCCAATGAAAACAGTCATTCTTTCTCTCAGTCTCTTGGGGAAGGATGTTTTTCATCCAAATGTTAAGGTTCCAGGGTCCAGAAGGGCCAGCAAATGCAAACCTGAAATGAATGTCTCCGAAGCAGGAGCCCAGCCCTGGTCCTGTCACACATGCGTAAAACAAATGGTCCAGTGGAAGCATCACGTAAATCACTCAGTAGAGAGTGCCAAAAATTTCACTGCATTCCTTCCCGAATTCAAAACCCAAATAGCCTAGCACTCTAAACCCTCACCTAGAAACTGGGGAGGGAAAACGAGCTGTGAATAACGATGGGGGAAGTGTGAGGGGTAGTGGGACCTGAAGGGACCACCTGCTAATCTACATTCACACAGTATTTTGTATCCAGCTATGAATCAAAATTCTCGAGCTCGGTTTATGGCTTGAAAGGCCCTAAAGTCCTGTTACCATCCTCACTGTTAGTTTCCAGTAATAGAGCCAAGACTTGTACAAGCTTTTATGCTTCTTAAAGGATGTTGATCTACCTGGGTTCTATCTTATTCGGGGGATCGGTGTAGATGGGTTTCAGGTGCCAGATATATGGGTCGTATAGTACATTACAGGCTTTGGTTTCTTGAGTCACTGTATGCCTAGGGGGAAGATAAATGTCATGTCATATATGTCTAAGGAAAGTCACTTTAACACATTTTTAAGTAAATATGCTCTTTTCCAAAAACATGGTTTTGTTTTGTTTTTTTAACTCTTCAAAACAACCTTTATTGGTGTTTATAAGAAATCATTTTTGTTGGGAGGACAAACAGCCTGCCCTTTCAAGTGAAGGAAGTCAGTTGAGTTAGATCTGAAACACTCCTAATGATTGGGAAGAAAGATGGGTTTCCTTCCAAGGGTCCAGCTATAACAGCAGCACCATGCAATAGATCACGTGTGTATAGCATCTTATCTTGTACCGAAATGTAAGGTTCAGTTCAGTATTTTATGTTTCAGAGTTTTATGACTGTTATGACAAAGTGTCACAAGCTGGTTGGCTTCAGACAGTAGAAATTGATGGTGTCACAGTTCTGGAGAGGAGAAATATAAAATCAGGATGTCATCAGGGAAGAGAGTGGTATCAACAGAGTGGCAGAAGCAGGAGACGCCAATCTTCATCTCTCTCCAGAAAACAAAAGGTAGCAGTCTGCAAATAAATATGGCCTTGGGAGGGTCCATTTAAAAAAAAAAAAAAAGGCAACACAAAGTGAGCAAACTCCCAAATAGCCACATACAAAGGACTGCTGGGGAGATGCTAAGATGTCTGGGGATGGCTAGGAACCAAGAAGGAAGAGGCTATCAGCCACATAGAGGGTGCCACCATGGTCCCCAGTGGTTTGCTTCTGCAGCAGATAACATCAGCGTCTTTTGCCAACGATGTCATAAAATGCATCTTTGCCACCAACTTCAATGAGAAAGATGCTGATGCATAAGTTCCAGGAAGGCACTGCCAGAGCAATGCCCTGGGATGGGATCTCCACACCTCCTCCCAAATCTGCATGTGTTCTAGATGCTGCAGCTGTAACCAGGTAGCTTGTGCTGTTACTCCAGGGCACAGATTCAAAGTTGCTCTATATGTGCCCATGTACCACACTCTGGATTTGTAATCACACTCTGTGTATCCACTCCTCTAACCCTAGAATTTCTTCTGTAGGCAGTTTGTGGAGTCCTGGTTGCTCGATGCACACTGTTTTGCAGCTCTTAGCTTTGAAACTGCCCTATAAGTGCCTGTGCCTTAGACTTCTGAGATGACAGTCAGCTTATTGTGGGGTGTAAAAGTTTACACCCCATAATAGAGATTAAATGTCAACATGAGCTTCAGAGAGAAAATGTCACATTCAAACCATGGCATGAAATGATTTTTTGATAGCCATATATTTTTAAAAGAATATCTTTCATTGTCTCAAAATATATAGAATGACCATCTCAGAATTATCATAGACTAAATACAAGCATAAGTAATAAAATTTCTAGAGGATGAAAATTCTATTATTAGGTTTTGGCAAGGCTTCTGAAATAGAACACACATACACACACACACACACACACACACACACTCTCTCTCTCTCTCACACACACACACACACACACACACACACACACACATTGCCTTATAAAGGAAATTACCAATAGGATTTACCAAAATTATATTTTTTTTCCTTTCTAAGAGACATTGCGAAGGATGAACAGACAGCCCATGAAGTGTAAAAAAAAAGTGTTCACAATGGATACACTCAACAAAGGACTCACATTCAGAATATATAAGGAAGCAAAGAACCCAGCTGGGCATGGTGTGGTGTCTGCCGAGAACTCCAGCACTTGGGAGGGTAAGACAGTTCACCCTTAGTTCTATGGTGAGTTTGAGAGCAGCGTGAACTATGTGACACCCTGTCTCAAATACACCACCAAAGGAAAGGAGGAAGGAAGAGAAGGAGAGGGAATCCAATCAAAACAGACAATCAGGTCGAACAGACACCTCAATAGTGAAGGTAAGTGATGGCTGGAAATACATGAAGCACGTTATTCATCAGCAAAGTGGGAATTAAAATTATAATGATAAGCTAGTGACTATCCATTAGGGTGACCATAATTAAAATGATGGGAATTACAAAATGTTAATGAGGCTGTTAGGCAACAGGAGCCCTGCTGGAAAGGAATATGGCATAATCACTTAGAAGAGAAGCTTTTGGTTTCTTAAAAAAGTTAAAAACATATGATCCAGACATTCCATTCTAAGTGTTTATACAAGGGAAACAGAAACATATGTTCATGCAATGACTTGTACACAAATATTTATATTAGCTTCATGCGCAATAACAGAACCTGGAAACACTCCATAGCAGTTTTATGCACAATTAGCAAAAATTGGAAGTAGACCAGATGCTCCAACAGGTAATAGATAAATAGTGGAATATTATTAGACAAAAAAAAAAAGAAAAGAAACAAACATCTAGCATATAGAACAAAATGAACTACCACCAAGATCATTTCGTGTTTGTTCCAAGAACCCTGAAGTGAAGACTGCGGTCCCGTTTCTATACAAGCCCAGTCACTATGATAAGGTTCTAACAGGAAAGCTGTTCTGTGACTCAAAGCAAAGGCGCCAATGGCAATAGAGAGGAGTCAAGAAAATATAAACTCCCGGGGGGTTAAAAATAGTCTTTATTTTGCTGGAGCAGTGATCTCATAGACACATGCAGAGCTGTGCATATTCAGTGAACGCAGCAAATTACTCGCCAGTAATACTTCACTGAAGCTGAGTTTGAAACAAAGTAACCAACTGTTGTGAGTTCACAAAGTAATCTCTGGAATTTGGACCCAAGGTTTTTTAAATAACACAAATTCCCTTCCCGGGCTCATGTAAGGGGAGATCTATCCCTATCTGTTTTCCTTTCCCTTCTGTGCTGCGTTTCATTTCACCTTCCCTGTCCTCCCCTTCTCTCCTCCTCCTCTCTCCTCCCCCTTCCCTTCCAAGTCCCATGCCACCTGCTGTTCTAAGCTTCAAACAATGGCAGGCAAAAAAGAACTTCTAACTAGTGCATCATCCCCAGGTTTTGCTACAGCAGCAAGCATCTGTATCCGGGCTCTATGTGTCTTTTTTCTCGAAGCAGCCTAAGGTGGCTGATCTTCATTAACTACTTGACTGGATTTGGAAGCCCACAGAGCAGTGAGGCATACCTCTGGTATGTCTGGGAGGGCATGTCTACAGAGGGGTGACTGGGACCAGAAGACCCCCCCCAATGTAGGCAGTACTGCTTCATGGGCTGAGGCCCACATGGAAGGAGAGGGCAAGGACATCAGCATTCCCCTTCACTCTGCTTTCTTATAGGTCAACTGCTCTCCTCTGCCTTGAGCTCCTCCACCATGATATACTTCCAATGATCAAGTTAAGTAACCATGCATTGAACCCTCTGAAATGGTGAGCAAAATAAATCTATATTCCTTTGTTTCTGTCAGTTATATTGTCGAAATGAGGCAAAAGTAACTGTCCCAGAGCACTGTATGTAGAAGAGCTTTACTGAGAGCCAGAGAAGGACAAGTATTAATAACCATGTAACTGGTTTTGTTCAGTTGGTTTTTTGAAAGGGTGTATTACGTAGCCCAGGCTGCTCTCCCATCATCTCCACCTCCCATATACTGGGATCATAGGTGTGTATTGCCTTGCTCATTTCCTTAAATTTAATGACTTTTCTCTTGGTGAAGAATCCTGATCCTGTAATTTCTTATGATCCTAAAGTCAGTCACAGTAAGTTTTCCTGATTCCCCAAAGGTTCTTTCAGCAACCGGAAATTTTTCTATCAACATAATTTATATATACCCAGTGGTATTTTGACCACGGTGTGCTCTAGGGTTTGAGTTCTGCTGCTCTTAAGTCTCATCCATAGTGGCTGACTCAGAGAAAGGGCACCTCAGTGGGATTAATCTCTGCCTCTCGCTGAAGGGTAATAGGTACTGTTTATAAATTAAAGCACTGGAAAATTTAAATGTTATTGAATATGATTCTAGCATATTTAATTCCTACCAGTTCTCCTGTTTAAGAAGTGTAATGAGAAAGTCTCCAGATAATATTGTCAGGTTTTCTAGAAGCATTACAAATCAGAGGCTGCCTGCATAGCTATATTAAATTAAAAATTGTTTCATCATATATACACACATAAAACTCCATTAGGGAACACTGTGAGATGTTTGCATTATATGGATAATGTATGATCCAGAAATGCATAGAAGATATCAGAGAAAAACCCTGAATAGAAATGATATAAGCACAGATCAAATTCTTAACCAGGTATACTCTGAGTATACATGGAGTTTATATGATGGTGGATGCCTATAATCCCAACACCCAGGAGGTACAGGCAGAAAGTTCAAGAGTTCAAGGCCAATACTGACCATAAAGTGAGTTTGAGGCCAGCTTGAGCTTTGAGACTCTACCTCAGGAGAACAAAACAGAACGTGGAGAATGAGACACAAGACTTAGAATTTAGAGAAGACCATTGATGCAGAAAGAGTTAAGCTAGCAAAGCCTTTTACCATAATTCTCAAGAGATTTGATATGGCTTACTTTAAGCTACACAGAAAAAGGAAGCTGGTTGTCTACAAAGCCCTTATTATAATAGGAAAGCCAGCCCTATGGTTTCCATTTCTTAAATGGCAGAGATTTGCTCCCAATATGTAAAGAGCAAAGAGAATGATTCACACACCATTTGAGAAGCTTGGTGATAAAGAGGTAGGAAAGTAAGAGCAAAAGATACCTTTGGAAGAATGGCGAGGTATTGAATGGGCTCAAGGGATATGACCTAGCAGTCAAGACATGTTGGACTGAATGATCCTTACAGTTCTTTCACATAGGAATCCTGGTTATGTTTTTAATGGACAGACTAAGGACTTCTCTAAGGATGTCTAACAAACTGGTCTATACCAGCTGTTTATGCTAAAGATTCATTTAGAATCTGTATGTGTCTTTACAAGAGCAACCCTGGAGTGGTCATTGAAAATCTTTCCATGTTTCCAAGATTTTGAGTTAACCTCTTCCTGGCTTCACAAGGCAGGAAGGGAACTGTCCCTTCAGTTCCGCATACCAACATGACCCCTTCACAAACCACACAGGGAGCCTAATTTCTACATTCTCAAGGATCTATGCCTCAGACCAGAGGGAATTTCCTCCCAAGAGAATTACTAGGAAACTCATGACCAGACTGAATTATCTACCTTCACTTGCCACCAATGGCAAGGACTGGCAGGCCTGCCCTGTGGCTGCCTGGTTTGTGATAGTAGGAAACGCTAGAGAGCTTGGGTGATTTGGTGGTGGTACCCTGCCCAGCTCTGAATTCACACAGAATTTGTCACAGCCAAGAGATGGGGAACAGCAGAAATCCTGGGAGTGGTAAACAGATCTCCCAGCCAGAGAATCATCACTGGGAGTTTTCCTCTGAGTCAGGTTAGATTTTAAAATACATTTTTCTGAGTAAAGGTTAGTTTAAAATTACATTCCTGGAGGGGTGTGCTGTGCTTTTTAAACACTCTTGTAATCTGAAGCTATCTCTTTGGGGTAACAAAACTGAAATCTAAGCTCTTAGCTTCAGATTTTTTTAATTTAAACCAACAGCATACTTTTTAAATATCCCCTGTAATTATTGGTCCTATTGAAAAACACATTTCTCACAGGCTCTTTGCACATCATTAACTGTGGAAAAATACAGACTTTTTTTTTAAGTGAGCAAGATTTTTTAAAGGCCTTTGCCCTGACTGGTAACTTACAGAACAAGTGGCTGAGACCTTGTGGTTATTTGGACGTTTATGAGTCCAAGTAAAGAATGGAAACATCAGTATTTGTTCTGATTTCTTTCATTTCTGGTGGCACTTCCCATCCTATGTTGCAATTTGCAATTCTGTTTCATTCTGATGTTGTCTAAAAGCATGTTTACAGTTTTCAGCCAACAAGCATTGAATATATAATGATACATAATTTTTGAACACATGATCAAGTGACTTATCTACCATAAACTAACAAATTAGAATTAAAACACACATCTAGAAAGAGAATTTTCATGCAGCATTTTTTTTAATTCTAATGTTCACCTTTAAATTCTTCCTTCCACAATTTTTTCTAGAGCTGACTCAAGTCCATCACTCTGATTTTTTCATCATCCTCTAAGTTGGACTTCCTCCACATCCAACTCTTCGCTTCCAGTGACTGCTGCAAACCCTCCTGGGGACAACATGGTTCCTCAAGAGCAAACATACAGCTCAAGATAGCCGGTCCATTCCATGCTATATTTTGAGTTTACTGGGTTCAGATAGGAATGCTCAAAAGTCATGTGTCTTCTCAGGCTGGCCCTTCTTCCATCGAAGGACCAAAGAAGGATCTGCTCTCATTTCCTAGGGGTGTGTAGTAGGCACTGCTAACTCCTATGTAGCCAGAGACTTCTTCATTGTTCTATCATTATCACCCAAAGGAGGAAGGAAAGTTTGACCACTCTCCCTGACAGTAATTAAAGAGTGACCTACCATGTTTGGAATGTACAATAGCATGAACTGCAAAGAATGTGTCTCTCCTTGCCAGGGGCAACAAAAAGTAGACAACTCATTCTTAATAACTCTGATTGGCTATCTTACTAATAATCATGAGCTCTTTTTGGGGTCTAAGAATCAGGTTTAAAAATTCAACCTGAAGCAGAAATTCTGTTTCAGAAGACAAAGATACAGCTTAAGAGAGATGGGGGTCGGGGGGTGGGGGGGGTGGAATCTATCAAGTATTTGCCAAACATCTACATATGTTCCCATACAGACATAATCTTTGGCAAAACTACTTCTGTTGGTAATGTCCATTAGATTATATGACCCTGAATGAACAGCCTAAAAAAAAAATTAACTCAATAAGTTGTTTTGAGATTAAATAAGTCCAAGATGTCAGACATACAACATTGTGCCTAGCATACTAAAGCTGTTCACTAGTTTCCCTCCACATGTGGCACTGTAGACATATTTGGTATGCCACTTGGAATTTCATATAAGCTTTCGGGAATATGTTTGACTACTTGTGTTTTCTGAGTGCTTTGAAAGAGCATACATACCCTGTTACGTGATAAACAAAGGCATGTCAAATCATGTGACAATCAAGTCAAAGATGTTTCATAGGTCATGAGGCTAATTAAGCATTCCACACTGCAGCACATTGCCCTCCTTTCCCTGATCACAGAAGCTGGAGCTGAAACCAAGCATGTGGCACACCTGAGCAGTCATTGCTATCAAAAGAAAGTTACTGTTTCTATTTCCTTTCTACTAATGGTGTACATAAGAAGGCAAAAACATTGGGATGAATCCTAAAAGGGGACAAGCCTCCCCATGAAATTATTGTACCAGCTTTTTTTTTTTTTTTTTCATTTCTGTGTGTGTGCCTCCTGTGCCTTACTCTTTGTATGTTTGTGTGTCCCGGTACATGTGGAAGCTAGAGGACCACCCTCAGGTGTTATTCCTCAAGTGCCATACACATTGCTTCTTAGAACAGGGTCTCTCACTGGCCTGAGATTCACATGGTAGGCTAGCCTGGCTAGCCAACAAGCCCCGGGGATCCACCTGTCTCCACCTGCCAGTGATAGAATCACAAATGTGTACCACCTCACCTGGCTATCTCACGTAGGTTCTGAGGGCTGAATGCAAGTCTTTTTCCATGCCAGCTGAGCCATCTTCCCAGCTCCGATGGATGCCCTATTCTGGATGAAGATTCTTCACAGTTTCCTCTTCTTATCTCTAAGCACTCTGAAAAAAAAAATGTTAGCATGGCAAAAGACTATGTTAAGGTTGACGTGGCTCTCTCCCTATTTTTGGTGAGAGTCCCATGTGCAAAGTCCTTCAAAAGAATTATACCTTCCCCCAAGAGGAGGAAAGAAAAACAGAAATATTCCTCACTTTTTTTTACAGTGCTCCATCAGCTAAGAATCAATCATCATGGTTGGTACTCTTCATCAAAAAGGGAATTCCTTCCTTAAATATGGCAGCTGTGACACCCATGGTTCTCACAACCATTTCCCTATGCTTCTTCCAAAACTTACTGACACTGCCTCCTACAGCAACAGACAGAAACATTTGACACCTCTATTGCAGCCTCTCTTTGGTGAGGGTGTGGCCATGTAATATGGTTCACCTAATGATTTCTAGGAGTCCATTAGGAAAAAAATGCCTCGGAAAGACATGTCTTCTTCTCAGAAAGACAGGTTACCTATAAGATGTGTCTGTCTTTTATTTGAAAACATATATAAGAATGCATAATCTAGCCATTTCAGAACAAAAAAATGAAAAACTCCAAAAACTGAAATCAACATCTTGAAGATGTCCCCACAGAACAATAAAGGAGTCTTTTATGATTCCTTTGCTGCAGGCCTTCTGTTGAGTAAGCCCTATACTTCCTTTTGGTTTAATATATTTTAACTGAGATCCCCTTACAGCATGAAGCAACTCATGATGTAACAGTTGCAGCCAGATGATAAATACAAGTTTCAGTTAAGACTGATAAAGATCGGGGGAAAGGAAATAGGGAAAACTATTGAAACACATACCCCACAACTTTACACTCTTTATTAAAATTCCTACCATAGAGGCTGGATCATTGTTTCTACAAATAAATGTCAACTTCCTAATATGCCTAGGGTTGTCAGATAAATCCTTGGTATATATTCACACTAATATTTTATTCATGATTTATCAAAAATCCAAATTTAACTTGCCCATTCAGAATTCCTATTTCATAGGCCTGACAACTTTAGTAAAGTCCTGTCCTATGATAAGCTTTCAGGATATAACCATTCCTTACTTCAAGGACCTAATCACCTTCAAAGCCCCTTGTGATCCCACTCTACAGACTTGGTGGAAATCTTCTGCCTCTGAGACCTCAAAGACTTTGAGGCGACTATATCTCGTCTGACTGAGGAAACCAGAGCCTGAGTTGGTCATGATTTTCCCAAAGGCAAAACTGGGGCTATTTCCCACATTCAGGCTCTTCCAAGTCTCCATCTCTCCAGATGCTACCTTCTGCTCCTGGAGCCTCTTTAAAGATGAAATGGGATTTCAAATAATATTGTTTGGTTTGGTTTTTTTTTTTTTTTTTTTAAAAAAAAAAGAGGGGGACTTATAAATACTCCAATTTCTAATTTGGCAAGGAAGATAATCATAGTTTAGTCAGTTAAGTTTATGTTGGAAGAGCATTTTGAATGAAAAATAATTATTCCCCAAATCTTGTCCAAATCCACAGACACAGTTTAAAAAGAAAATTATAGAAAAACTCTTACATGAAGGCTACATATATGTGTCATATGATATGGAGATTACTATATTTAGCTTGTTTGGTATATAGCTCAGAGTTACATCAGGGCTTGTTATAAATGAATATTTTGAAGGTGACCTGCCTTTTATTCTTCTGAGCTATCCTTTAATATTCTGATGGTGACTAATACTCTCAGCCCGTGATAACAGCTTCACTGGAAATCTAAAAGCAGCGATGGTGGTGATTCACTACTGAAGGATTCGTGAAAGCAGACACCAGAGGCTTTCCTCCTAGCTTCCTCTAGAAGCTGCTATACATTTCCAAGTCAAGGACATCAGTAGAGAAGACACGGAATTTTATCTGTAAAGTTTTCCTTTTGACCTGTGTAAGTCTCTAGTCTTGCAATATTGGTCCAAATCACATAATTCTAGCATTGGAGAAGATAGAGACCGGATTGAGTCAATTCCCCATTCCTGGCTCTAGTGTAATATGGAATTCCTTTCAGTCCTTTCTCATGTTTACTTTAAGCCAAATCCCATTATCAAAAATGAAATCAATTTCACTTTAGTAAAATTAATCCATATTTTAGATTATATAGAGCATTAGATTATTTAAGAAAATAGCATGAAATTACAGATTCGGTATCAGTAGTATAAATTCAAGTGATCATTGGAATTTCTTATAACAGAAATTGACTCAAAAACCCAGCTCTTAGATCTGGGCATCCTCAAGTAGATATATCCAGATATGATATGCCGAGTCCTTCCAAAGTCCACCAAGTTGAGTGTGTAAGTGGTCATATTTTGTCCCTTTAATGGGAGGACACACACATTACCAAATCACAACCAACAGCTCTCCAACTCAATCTGCCCTCATCACAGTCAGGAAAAGTGAGAAAAATGAAACTCCTAGATTTAAAAAAAAAAAAAAAAAGGTTTGAGCACTGTAGTGTTCACTTTTCCAATTTTTCAGATATCTAAAGTAATTCTTTGTTCCCTCTGAGTTACCTGCCTTTGCCCTGTTTACAAAAGTCAAACCTGTTCTCCAAGAAGATTTGTCACTTCTTAGAAGAGATGTTATTTGAGAGCACATTCTCTGTTATGCTGGATGATTTTTTTTTAAAATGAATCCCATTGTATGATATCCTCATCAGCACAGGGGAGACTTTTCTCATGGCAAGTACTTCTGTGTTTGAAAGGTTAGATCTGCAAAGTACACCCTTGATGCTTCCAGCTACCAGATGCTAGAGCCTGCCTTACCTGCCCGGACATGTCGTCTGAATTGAGGTCACAGTTAGGCAAATAACATTCCACACATTTTTCTCCTACTGAATTAAAAGGGGCAGTTTGAGTTTCTCTGGTTCCCATTGGTTAAGAATTCTGACTCAGACATCAAGAGAGCTCTCCAGTGCCAGAATGGAGTGATTGCTACTCACATGACCTGGGTGAGGTGTGAATCCATCTCTCCTACCACTCTGTTCCCCTCCCTGCCCTTTAGCCAGTATGACTCAACACTTGAAAACTAGGCAACCTGACGGTGAATGTTCTACTTGACCTTTGATTTCAGAAGAGTGGCATGACTTCAAATAGTGTTCATTTACTAATTAACAGAGAGGACCGCATTACACAAACTGTGAAGTAAAGTTTGAAACTAAAATTTTAACACAGGAAAGTTTTCATAATTCTCATACATATCCTGACTTCTTTAAGTTTTTACTTTAGATAACATGATTATGATATTTATGTCTTGGGGATTTTTTTTCTTCTTTCCCAAGACTTGCTGACCATTTGATAGTGATTTTTTTTTTGTTTATCAGACACATATATTTATAAAAATCATTAAATAATTACTAATGAAAAGTCTACTTATTTCACAGTTGTGAAGAGATTTCTTTGAAAGATATTACGCCATCAATCATTCCAAGCCTGTGATAATCAGAATATATAAAGAATGACTATGTGTGAGCTGCTCACTTGGGTGTACTCTTTCTCAAGAAGCTAAATAAAGGAGAATGTCATTCTTTGATATACCGATGTTCTTTGACTTACAGGGGAGAGTCTCCTATTTATTAAGACCATCAGATAAATTCAAAGATGCATTTAACACACATACCCTACAGTACACGTCCTAATGTAGCAACATAACTCATGGTGGAATACTGATGACTGTAGATCACAGTTACTGCCCAACACAACAAGGGTATCAAAGAGTGTATTGCAAACCCGGGAAAAGGTCAAAATTCAAAGTAAATTTTATTGAATTTATTGAATTTTATTGAATGACTTTAGCATGATCATAAACTACAAAACCTTAAGTTGAACCATATGCTGAATCATTAGTACTGAAGGAATGCGCAAAATGAAGGAAATAGGCAGAGATACATAAAGACAAATTATCTTATTAGAGAGCATAACTGAAAAAAGAAAACTTCCTGTTGATAGTAGGTAAACACTACTCTTATGAAGTCATTCAACTGTCTGGGCTCTAGGATCAGCTAGTGTCATAAGAATTTAATAGCACCTGGATTTATTCTTACTTCCTAATTTCTATGCAAGTGTTTTTATCACCAACAGTTGCCCCCAAAAGATGACCAAATATGAAAACTGTCACTTAAACCTAAAATGATTCAGCATTGCCATCCTACCCAGCTTCCTTTCAAAGTCATGCTTAATTCTGCTGTTGATACATGGATCTAAGTTCTCTTGGAATCACTTATGAAGAGGATGTGTAATTTGGTTGAGTATAAAGGATGTTCAGTTATTTATATAAGACATTATTAGCACTTTATTATAAGACTATAACCCATGCTTTTGCTATAACACAGTTAATGTCCTTACAAGAGTGACAACTTTCAACTGATGACCCAACAACGTTCTCCTTAGACAGCTATTGTTGCTACCTTTAACATAATTGTTACTCTTGTTACTACCTTTAACAAGTACCAAAATCAGTGAAACAGGCAACTTTCTCAGCTGGTGTTCTTTCCAGTGATGTCCATTTACTAACATCTTTAATTAATTAGTATTTAACTGGTGACTAAATACCCAGTTAAAGCAATTCTGATAGGCTCATAATGCCATCTAGTGGATAATCTTTAAAATATCACCCCCACTGGCCATTTTAATTTTCTAACCATCTTTAATCTTTAATCTTGAGGAAGTAGCCAGCCAGAGCTACTAACCAAGAATGATGGGTTGGGATCACCAAACTGTCTGACAACTCTATGTAGTATTTCTACCATTGGTACCATCATAAGGGAAGGAAACATGCAGCGTTAAGTACTTTTGGTTCCTCGACTGTTCAATGGATGTCACCAATACTGTTAGAATTAAGTATATCTGCACAAAGTAGGAGTCCAATGCACTCCACTCACATTCTTTAGTTCTATGATTACCATTGTTTTATATATAAGTCTTGTACCACTTTATGTAATTCTAACAGCTACTTTGTGACGATAGAGAAATGTACTAAGGTTAATGGGAACTAAATGGCACAATCAGCCAAATGCCTGCAGAACTTAAACTCAGTCATGGCTTTTCAAAACTAAGAGTCCTAGACACTTTCCCCAGACCTGAAATGATACTTCATGAGAAAGGGGAGCTTCTATCAAAGGCACGTTAGACTGAACATCCGTTTACGTGTTAATGTGACTCACCACTTCAGCAAACATGAAAGTAAAAACGTATGGGTATCTCAACAGATGCTAAGAAACATGGCCTAAAATTCCACACTCATTCTTGAGACTAGTAAGAGCACAGTAGGCAAAAAAAATGATGACGTAATAACATAAGGATATAGACAGGAACACTCCCACATTATAAAGCCCTGTGATGTCTCCAAATTATTTCCAGTAATAGGGACAGCATTTCTGCCAATATCACTATTAATTCAGTCATGTACTTGCATCCTGAGGCAATACGGTAAGAAATGATACAGATTTACTGGGCTGGAGAGATTGCTAAATGGTTAAGAATGCTTGCTGCTCCGGCATAAGACTTGAGTTTGGATCACAGCATTCACATCAAGTGATTGTCCAGTGCCAGGGAACCCAAGGCATTTCCTGACCTCCACCAGCACTCACACAAACCTGTGCCCACTCACACATACACACACACCCCCATAAAAATAATAAAATAGATCTTAAAGATCTAGACTTCTTTAGACATAAATAATACTCACTGAACAAAAATAACCTGAAAAACAATGCAAACATAAGAGCTTATACAATAGATAGAAATGTATGCATATGTAGAAATGTGTATATGTAGAAATATGTGTATACACACACACACACACACACACAGAGACAGAGACAGAAATAATGCCTTATAAAATATGGGAAAAACTGGAAAAAGAAAGAAAAGTAATTAAAATAAGCTGAAAATACTTAAGAACAAACCAAATCAGAAATATACAGGTCTTATTAGTAAGAGTTGAATTTTACTGAATGATTCTTATGATCTATTGAGATGGCATATATATATATATATACATATATATATATATGTATATTAATTTGCTAATATAACTGTGAGGCTGTTGCCTAACCACACACAATTTTAAAGTGAAATGTTATGAAAATTGAAAAAGAGATTGAAATATTTCCAACAATTTATTTGAAATATTCTTTTTAATCAGCCTTCATTTACATGCCAATCTTGGTTCAATTTCTTTGTTACTCCTTAATTGATATTCTCATTATTTAGAACATGTATCTCACCTTAGAACGATACACAAATTAGGGTTATTAGCTTATTAACTTCCAAATTATTTTCTGCTCTTCTGTGAGAGTGTGAGAAACATGAGGACATGAACTCTGTTTCTCTAAATACATGTTTTAGAAAGCAATACACGCAATAAATACTAATGAGCACACTAGAGCACAGTGACAGTTGAGGAAGATCTTCCAGCAGTCTTCTGTTCGCTGGAATCCTGGTCTAAGCAGCCAATGGAGCACCAAACTACCAAGTAGGGGCCCACATTGGCTGGTTCCAGTCAGTATAGGAACAAAGAAAGAAACTGCATCAAAGAAGGCAGGAAGATAGAGTTGCCTGTGTCTTCCTTTCCCTAGATATAAGCAATGTGATGGAGAGAAATATCTCTTGCCTTAGGGATGGAGAAGGAATTCAGTGTAGCCCATAGACATGAAACCCAGGATCTGGCCTGCTACAATGAGGGCCAAGTAGAGCCCCATGACTCCTGCCTCCTGGCCAGTGACTATTGACCAAGGCTCTGGAACCTGATTAGGCAAATATCCCAGGGACTGAGTTTAGGGAAGGGGTCATAAAAGCAGACAGCAGAGGGAGCAAAACTCCTTCCACTGGGAAACAATAAAGAAGAGCAGCTACATGGGCTTGCCATGAATCTCAGCGCCAACCCTGGCGACATGAGATCCAGTACCAGTCATGAACTAGAGTCTCCCTTGTGCTCATAAGGATATCATAGAATGGGATTAATTTAAGAAATAACCCAGCATAACCAGATCTTACAGATACAACTGCCAGACCTTTCCAACATCATATAAAGACATATCAGTAGAGTAGACTCATGGCTTGGCCTATATCATTACCAGTATTAGAGTGGACCTGAGGTATATCCTACTCTTAGAGCTGCAGGGATCTATGCAATCCAAGACTCAACTGCAACCTAGATTAGCATCATCTTTGTTAACCAAGAAGTGCCCCTATACCCAACCTCAAGCGATATAATCATCCATCCTCAAGCTCATACTCACATATGTAGGCTCTGGACAAGCCCTGACTTTGAGTAGATGCTCATGTTCCAGCAGGAGAGATTCATGTATGACTGTCATCACTGTCAACTAAAGCTGAAGTTATAGCTATAGGGCTTAAAGTATCATCTGTAGTCCTGAAATGGTAAAAGTGACTGATGGCCCAGAAAATTGGCAGCTTGTATATAGCTTCTGGAAAACAAGCATAAATGAAGCTAGATGATGTATAATAGAATAAATCTTCAGATGGTATCATGAAATAACAAGCATCAAGATCTTCCATAGAACTAGTATCTAATCGTCAAAGTAAGGTACCACTAGAAATACAGTAATGAGCATGGGTGAATATATATATATATATATATATATATATATATATATATATATATATGAATGAAACAGCTTAACCCAAGAAAACTCAATAAGCTTCAAGGAAAACTGAAGGGTTCAATAGTCTCACAGAAACTTAGAGATAGAAATGAAAAGTAAAAAAATCTTTCAGCTGAAAAATATACTAAATGAAATTTTGATTGTAATAGATGATCATAGCAGAATAATTAAATAAGCTCCACCTTGATACAAAGAGGCATTAGTATGTTTCTTAAATATAGAGGAAGATACTAACATGTAGCCACAAAAAAGATAAAAAGTCACCACCCCAGTTCAACCAATATACCGCATCATACATAGTCAAGTCCCAAGTGTAGCAGGTGAAGAGTAGACTCGTGAGGATAAAAGGGAAAAAGCATGAAGGCAAATGAGCTAGCTCAATGTAAAGGTGTTTGCTGCCAAGCCTGGTGACATGAGTTCAGTCTCAGTTCCCATGGTGAAAGAAGAGACCTCACTTCTGAAAGGTGTTCTCTGACCTCTGAATGCATGCACACAAATAACTAAATACATAGAAAGGAACGAGGGAGGGAGGGAGGGAGGGAGGGAGGGAGGGAGGGAGGGAGGGAGGGAGGGAGGGAGGGAGGGAGAGGGAGGATGAGCAAGAAACGCTGCCTGAGAATGATTTAATTTGCTTATGGTAGAGTAATTTGCGGTAACATTACATGTCAAGAGGAACTAGCATGGAATCTTCACAGTACTAAAGGAAGGGGAAAAGGCCAGCCAAGAATACTATAGCTGATGTTGGAGAGACAAAGACATTCCCAGACAAAAGCTAAGAGAATATGTCTCTACTAGACCCAAACCACCAGAAATTCTAAAGGGAATTCTTCAAAGAGGGAAAGGGAAAGGAAAAACAGAGGCAAACCCATTTTTAATAATAGCAGACTAATTAAAAATGTTGTATCAGAAATGTGAATAATAATCCATTCATATCTTTAGTAAGAACAAAAAATAATAGTAACTACATTAATAAATATATCTCATATAGCATCAAAAATGTAAATGTGAGGCCAGCAATGAAGTTGGTGGTAGAGGACTTGCCCATCATGTCTAAGCCCCCGGATTCAGTTTCCACTACTACAAGAATAAAACATTAAAATGCGCTCTTTTTCCTGGCGCCTCCTACGCGGTCGGCCATGTCAAGATGAAGCTGAACATCTTCTTCCCTGCCACCGGCTGTCAGAAATTCATCGAAGTGGACGATGAGCGCAAGCTGCGTACGTTCTACGAGAAGCGCATGGCCACGGAAGTGGCTGCCGATGCGCTGGGTGAGGAGTGGAAGGGCTACGTGGTCCGAATCAGTGGCGGGAATGACAAACAAGGTTTTCCCATGAAGCAAGGCGTGTTGACCCACGGCAGAGTGCGCCTGCTGTTGAGTAAGGGGCATTCTTGTATAGACCAAGGAGAACTGGAGAGAGGAAGCGCAAGTCTGTTCGAGGATGCATCGTGGATGCCAATCTCAGTGTTCTCAACTTGGTTATTGTGAAAAAAGGAGAGAAGGATATTCCTGGACTGACAGATACTACTGTGCCTCGTCGGTTGGGACCTAAAAGAGCTAGCAGAATCCGAAAGCTTTTTAATCTCTCTAAAGAAGATGATGTCCGCCAATATGTGGTCAGAAAGCCGTTGAACAAAGAAGGTAAGAAGCCCAGGACCAAAGCACCCAAGATTCAGCGTCTTGTTACTCCACGTGTCCTGCAACACAAACGCCGTCGTATTGCTCTGAAGAAACAACGAACCAAGAAAAACAAGGAGGAGGCTGCAGAATATGCTAAACTTTTGGCCAAGAGAATGAAGGAAGCCAAAAAAAAGCGCCAGGAACAGGTCGCCAAGAGACGTAGGCTGTCTTCTCTGAGGGCTTCTACTTCTAAGTCTGAGTCCAGTCAAAAATAAGTCTTTAAGGGTAACAAATAAATGATCATACCTTAAAAAAAAAAAAAAACATTAAAATGCAGAAAGAAGTGAAGCACACATATAAAATGTTCTTATTAGTATCTTTCTCTTTCATTGTCTTTGTTCTGATCATTATAATATTATGCTGCTTAAATTCAAGAATATCTGTCTATAATCAAAAATGCTTGTATAAGTCTCATCATAACTATGGGGAAAATGTCCATAGTAGATGAACCAAAATAATAAACAAGGAATCCACTAATACTATGAGAATGAGAAAGTTACTATAATAAAATTACAAAACAAATTACAAAATATTTATGGTTTCTTACCTATTGATAATCACTTTAAAAGTAAATAGATTAAATCGTCCTATTTATATATACAAAGAGATGAATGGATAAAATTGTAAGACCACCTACATATTGCTCACAAGAAATTCACTTGACCTCTAAGGAAATGCACAGGCTGAGAGTACTGTATGAAATAGGTACTCCACACAATGGAGTCCAATAAGAACAGGAATAACCATACTTCTAAGAAATGAACTTTAAATCTAAAGCACTAAAACAAAGTAAAGAGGGGCATAACACTGATAAAAGGATCAGTTCAGCAAGAGGAAACAGTCACTGTATAAACGCCTAGGGCTAGATCCCTCCAAGCGTATAAAAACACTCATGAATACACTTAAAGAGTAGTAGATTCTTACACAGTCATAGTAGGGCATTATGACCTCATCTTTCAGTAGTGTACAGACTATCCAAAGTTAATTGCAGCCTAGATAAAATAGGCCTAACAGACATGTACAGAACATTCCATCCAACAGCTGCTAACTGCATACTCCTCTCAAAAGTACATTTTCTAGGAAAGATCCTATGATAGGCCACAAAAGAAGACTTAATTTTAAAAATCATGAAATCACACTCTATCTTTTTAACACAATGCAATAGAGATAGAAATCCACATCAAGATGAACTTCCAGCAAAGCTGCAGAGTCTAACAGTCAATAGCACTGCTATCTGACAGCAGGGGAAGATATCTGAAATCCAGAAAACAACCTCATTCACAATAGCTACAAAATATGTAGGAATACATTTAATCAAAGTTAGCGGGGATCTCTACAATGTAAATTATACAGCATCACACTGACAGAATGAATCCAAGAGAATACAACCAAGAACTAATAGTTCTAAAATTCTCATGCTCCAAAAGTAATGCATAGATTCGACGCAATCACTTTCAAAAATCTTTGTGACATTCACAGAACTAGAAAAAAAAATTCCTAAAATCTGTATGAAATCATTTAGGAACTAAAACTGGGCTGGAGGGATGGATGCCTTGGTAGTTAAAAGCACTGACTGCTCTTCTAGAGGACCCAGGTTCAATTCCCAGGACCCACATGGCAGCTCACAACCACCTGTAACTCTTGGATCCAACACCTTCACACAAACATACATATAAGCAAAACACCATTAAAACAATAACTTAAAAAAACAAAAACCAGAGCAAATATCCAATGATAGTTTAGGTTTCAAGAATAAGAATGTACAGGCAGTGCAGGCCTAGAATCCCAGCGCTGAGATGTTGAGTTAGGGGGCTCTGAGGTTCTGGCCAACCTGAACTACATAATTAAGAGTTAATATTTCTTTTTGTAAGATTTGAATATCAAAACTTCTTTCCTTCAAGTCTGTGAGTTTCAGTTTTTTTCCAAGACATCAACTTTCTGCTCAGTCTTCCTTCCTGACTGTTGTCAAAATGGCTGCAGGTTTCTAGGCTGCAAGGTTCCTGACTGCAACCCAGGACACCAGGATTACTGCCTTCCCTGCTTCTGTCCCTAGGAAACTATCTTTGTATACTACACTGAGTACTATTTTGATGATCATTCTGGATCACCTTAGCATACAGACCCATCAATAAATCCATCATTGTAGGGACTGGTCCATGAGGTTAAAATTTACCTAAGAGTCAGAGGTTAAACTCTACCAGTGATATGGATATGATGAATAATGCATTTGAATCTGGGACCGAATTTGAGATTTTTAAAGCACTTTCCTATTGCTTCTAAACCTCATGGTCCCTTGTTCACCCAATCAAATTCACATTTCTTGTCTTCATCGCCATAAGGGTATGGCAGAGCACAGAAATTGAAGTCTTGACATATGATCAGCTAGAACAAATGTCTCCCTGAAGTAGGAGAATAAAAAAGAAAGGAGGCAAATGAGATAGAAATAAGTGAACATAGCCTCTCATTGTGTCAAAAGAAAGGAAGAGAATGAGGGAAAGAGAGAAGGAGGGAGGGAGAGGGGGAAGGAGAGAGGGAGGGAGGCAATATAAGTGATAGAAATTCTACCAATTGAAGAAATCAAGGGATAAGTGACTCTGGGTTGCTCTCCATCTTCCTTCACAAACACAGGGTGCCTAAGAACAAGGCTAGAGCTCCCCTGCTTCAGGTTAATGAAGGAACCCTGCTGTGGATATTGCTCTGTATGTTGTGAATGTGTTGCTCAATTGGTTAATGAATGAAGTGCTGGTTGGCCAGTAGCCAGGCAGGAAGTATAGGGGGGACAAAGAGAGAGGAGAATTCTGGGAACAGGAAGGCCGAGTCAGGACACAGAGGAAACAAGATGTAAAGATACCAGTAAGCCACAAGCCAGTAGCAAGGTATAGATTTATAGAAATGGGTTAATTTAAGATGTAAGATCTAGCTAGCAAGAAGCCTGAGTCATTAGGCCATACAGTTTTAATTAATGTAAGCCTCTAGGGGTGCAAGTCCCACCACAGAAACAAAAGTAACATAAAAACCAAGACATGTCTCCTCCACAGACTACCAATCCCTTATTAAGAGCTCCAACAAAAATAACTCAGATGAAGTTCCAAACAGGGACTTCCAAAGAATGACTATACATATGTCCAAAGAACTTGGAGAGAAAAGAATATTTTCCAACAGAAAGCAATCAGCTGAATAGAATAAAGGAGTCAATTCAAGATATGAAAAATGGAATTTAATAAAGAGACAGAAGTACTGAAGGAAAGCCAAACAGATATGATGGAAATGAAATTTTCAATCAGCTAAATATAGAGCTCAGTGGAGAACTTCACCCACAGAGTGGATCATGGGACACTATCAGGTGTGAAGACAAGGTAGAGGCCATGGACCAATCAGATCAATGCTAAACTTTTTAAGAAGTAGCAATGGAATCTGGAGGGCCCTTGGAATTACATCCACAACGAGTTAACATTGTAGACCTTAGGCATCAGTTCACAAAACAGAAACACTGACAGTGTAAAATTTGGGGTGAGGTACAGAGAACCCAGAGTTACCATATATTGATGAAAGGTCAAAATGACACAGAACATCTGAAAACAAAAATTAAAGACACATTTCTCATGTAACCCAAAGTCCACTTCTAGACATTTCTTCAAAATACATGGAAGTATATCTATTAAAAGAACCATATCCAAAAATCAGGAGCAGCCCAAATGCCTATCACTCATGGACTGATACACCCACACTGTACAATTCTATTCAGCAATCAAAAGGAAAACACAGAGAGAGAGAGAGAGAGAGAGAGAGAGAGAGAGAGAGAGAGAGAGAGAGAGAGAGAGAGAGAGAGAGAGAGAGAGAGAGACTGGTACATGTGCCAGCTCAAAAGCATCTCAGCAGTGCTATGAGTGACTAATCCAGACACATAAAACTAGGTCCCATATGAGTCCATTAGAAAGCATTCTAGAACAGGCAAAACCAGGGGTGGAAACTTAAGATCATGATAGTCAGAACTCTGGTAGGTGGAAAGGAATTGACTATAAAGGGGAGTACAGGGGAACTTTTTAGATTTTTTTGAGACAGGATCTCACACTGGCATGGAATTCACTACATAGCCCAGGCTGTTCTCAAACTCATGGCAATCCTCCTGCCTCAACCTCTTAAGTACTAGGATTAAAATCATGAACTATTAAATTGTATTTATAAGAACTTTGTGAGCCCAAGGGAATGTTATTCATATGTTGATTATTGTGCTTACATGTAGTGATCAAAACCACTAACTTAGCCGGGCGGTGGTGGCGCACGCCTTTAATCCCAGCACTCGGGAGGCAGAGCCAGGCGGATCTCTGTGAGTTCGAGGCCAGCCTGGTCTACCAAGTGAGCTCCAGGAGAGGCGCAAAGCTACGCAGAGAAACCCTGTCTCGAAAAAAACCAAAAAAAAAAAAAAAAAAAAAAAAAAAAAAAAAACCACTAACTTATCTAGGGGAGACACACATACACACACACACACACACACACACACACACACACACACACATACACACACACACGCACACATGCTCACACACACGATTATAAAGAAAGAGATGCTGAGAAAACATGGAAATATGCCTACAACTTCCTCTCAAGAGCCAATAGGCATTACCTCCAACACACTCCAGCCCCTCACACCACTTTAAAGTTTATATGCAACAAGGCATGTATTTCTTTATGCAAGACTTTTGCTCTTAATATGTAATTATTAGTCTTTTATGTATGCAATTGTCTTTAATTTTCCTTTGTCTCATTATATATATTGTAAAATTGATACACTTTCCCACTAAAACCACTTTGTAATTTTAAATACAAAAAGAATGGCAAGAGAGAGGTATAAGATAATAAAATTATACATATTAATATATAGCATGATACACTGTCTTAGTTTACTTTCTATTGTTGCGATAAAGACCATGGCCATAAGCAACTTGAGGATGAAAGGATTAATTTCACCTTACAGTTTACATACAGTTCATCAAGAAGGAAAATCAGAACATGAACCCAACGTAGTCTGGGAGGCAGGAGCTCATACAGAGGCCATGGAAGAACACTGCTTACTGACTTGCTCCCCATGGCTTACTCAGCCTGCTTTCTTATATAACCCAGGGCCATTTGCCCAGGGGATGACACCACCCACAGTAGGCTAGTCTTCCACATCAATCATTAATCAAGAAAATGTCCCCACAGACATGTCTACAGGCCCATCTGATGGAGGCATTTTCTCAGTGGAGGTTCCTGCTTCCCAGATGACTCTAGTTTGTGTCAAGTTGACAAAAGAGCTACCCAACACAGGCTCAGCCTAATTTGTGTTCGCTACTCATTGCATCACATTGCAAACTCATTTGGTGGTAGGGGATGAGAGCTGCCCACACTCATTTCTCTGCTGGCAAAGGTATGTCACAGTTTGAGTATGAAATGTCCCACACAACAGCTGGCAATGCTGTTTGGGAAGCGGGTAGAAGCTTTAAGACAGTGGTTCTCAACCTGGGGATCGCAACCTCTCTGACAGACCACTATCTCCAAAAATATTTACATTATAATTCATAACAGTAGCAAGATTATAATTGTGAAGTAGCAACAAAAATAATTTTATGGTTGAGGGAAACCACAACATGAGGAACTGTATTAAAGGGTCACAGTGTTAAGAAGGTTGAGAACCGCCGGGCGGTGGTGGCGCACGCCTTTAATCCCAGCACTTGGGAGGCAGAGGCAGGCGGATCTCTGTGAGTTCGAGGCCAGCCTGGGCTACCAAGTGAGTTCCAGGAAAGGCGCAAAGCTACACAAGAGAAACCCTGTCTCGAAAAACCAAAAAAAAAAAAAAAAAAAAAAAAAGAAGGTTAAGAACCACTGCTTCAAGAGTTGAGGTTGATCGGAAGAAACAGGACCCTGGGGTATGCTTTTGAAGAATTCAAAGGCTATACCTAGTCCTCTCCTGTCACTCTGCCTTCTGACTTCCATAAGCTGAACACCTGTGCTTACTCACGCTCTTCTATTATGGTGGACTGAAACCATCGACCAAGAGAATTCCTCCTTCCCTTCTGATAAAACTCGGCTATTTTGTTATAGGGACAGAAAAGCTGGCCTGCACAAGGTGCTTCTTGGAAATATTTTGCAAAGCATTGCTATAGGAAAACGCTTATTTATCTCCTGCAAGTGTTCAGCATTCTGTGTGTGTCAAAGGCATTGCCAGTGTAGATGCCTGGAGGAACCGTGTATCTGTTTGCTTTCTTTGAAGATCCTATTAACGCAATTGCTCCATTTGACTTTCTGTAGTTGTCTTATGAAATTTCTGCAGGGTTTTTGCCTCAAGTCCTTCTCATAGAGATCAAAGTTTACTGCAGATCTATTTTTAGTATTTCCCCTCATCATTCTTACTTTAGGACAAAAGGGCAGAAGTTTTAAAAGTTAGCTGTGTTCAAGGTCATAGCCCCAAGTTAAAAAGTAGCACAGTTAAGAACAGAAAGCAGGACTCTGCGTGCTCAGAAGGAATAAGATTATCACTTGTTACCAGGCTGGCATGGAAGTCTTAAGTCCCAATCTCAGGTGTATGAGTGGGTGACTGTTATTAGGGGAAGTGTTTAACATGCTTCAGCCTCACTATCGCCCCATGTGATCTTGGAAGATTATGAACTATATTACTGGTTTTCAAAGTGTAGCAGCATCTCAGTGGCCACTGCTGGGAACAGGAGAAAGGAGAGGTGCCTGTCCATCTATACCCAGTTCGACCATGGTGATTTTTCTTCCAATTGTATGTACTGAGGCTATAGGAATATTTTTACTAAAATAATTATATATACATATTCATATCTATGTCATGTACTTATTAATGCATTTTTATATAATGCTTTAAATATAAGAACATTACATTTCTTAAATCTCGTAAGCAAGATTTCCCCTGTTGGATTCATAGATTCAAAATTTTTGTTCATTTTAGGAAGACCTACAACCAGTAATATTCCTGATCACTGAAGTAATATAATTTAAAGATAGTGTAAAAGAGTTATATCAGTCTATTGGCCAGGTGGTGGTGGCAGTGGCGGCGGTGGCAGCGCATGCCTTTAATCCCAGCACTCAGGAGTCAGAGGCAGGCGGATCTCTGTGAGTTTGAGGCCAGCCTGGTCTACAAAGTGAGTTCCAGGAAAGGCACAAAGCTACACAGAGAAATCCTGTCTCGAAAAAAAAAAAAAAAAAAAAAAAGAGTTATATCATTTATTCACTGTAGGGGATATTATTATTATTTACTAATCTTCATACTTGCATCATTATAAAGCCTGCAGAAGGGACACGAAGTTTTCTAAAACAACTCAGGGGGTTCTCTTCTTTAAAATGAAGTGACCACTCACATCTCTCAGGATGTTCCAGATGTCTCTGTTTCCTTCTGATGTTTTCAGTCTCGTGGTCCATGAGAGAAGAATGCAATAGAAGGGTACAGGATTCCATCATGCAGAGAAAGGAGTAAGTCCTATGGGGTCTGCTTTTGAAGAACTAGACAACCCACCGGGTTTCTCTGGGAGCTTTAAGGTTACTTTATAGGCTTTTTTCTCCTCTAAAAATACCAATTGTGTGTGTGTGTGTGTGTGTGTGTGTGTGTGTGTGTGTGTGTGTGTGTGTGTGTGTGTGTGTGTGCGCCCATGAACACATGTGTATGAACGTGGTATATGTGCCCTGGTATATACATATGGAGCAGAGGAAACCCCAGGTATTGGTCTAGCCTTTTACCTTGTTTGAGACAGGGTTTGTCCTGCTGCTGCTGCATATATCAGGCTAGCTTTCAGGACTTCTCCTGTCCCCATCTCCCTCCTTGCTATAGGAACGTTATGATTACAGGTGCTAGTGCCCTGCTCCCAGATTTTACAAGGTTCTGCAATGCAAACTCAGGTTTTCATACTTGTGTGGCACCATTTTGCCCATGTAACCATCTCCCTGAGAACTATTTTTAAGGCTACTTGTATTTCAATTGGATTTTATTCAGCTTTCATCTCTGGAAGCAACTTTCTCTATGTACTAAGCAAAATGTTAATCTGCTAAACAAAAGCTTCTACTCCTTCCCAATT
This sequence comes from Peromyscus maniculatus bairdii, assembly GCF_049852395.1. Classification (NCBI taxonomy): domain Eukaryota; kingdom Metazoa; phylum Chordata; class Mammalia; order Rodentia; family Cricetidae; genus Peromyscus; species Peromyscus maniculatus. The sequence goes on from NC_134868.1 coordinate 41,541,562, forward strand.
CAGTCCATGACTAATTAAAATGGGCACAACTTCCCCTACTGGGAACACTTTCATCTAATATGTAGATGTATGCTTAGTTTCTGGAATCCTTCTCTTCTTCACTAATGGCATGTTATATGCCAGCCAATTCACATTAATATTTAAAAAAAAAATGGATGAATTCCTACTTCTCAGAGAAAGTAAAATCTGTCCATTTCTTAATTATTTTGTTTTAACTAGTTAAATAATTTCAATTGCTTATAGGCGGTATCAAAAACAAATTTCGGAACTGAATGGAAAACATATGGTTAATATTACAAGAATAATCTGGAAGTCTTGGGCACTCTCTTAAAGAAAAGGGACTTATACATTGCCCCTTGCAAAGGCTCAAATGCTGTAGGGTGCAGTCCCAGAAGTAAAAACATCATTCTAACAAAATATACTATAGGACAATGACTAGGACATTCTGATGTCATTTCATCAATAATTAACACGTAAATGTTCTTGCTGAGATGCAAAGTTAACTTAGAGATGCCTGGGATAGATCTCGTATCTGGATGAGAGCCACCGATGGAGCTCGTTGAACCGGATCCCAGTTATTACAGCTGATCATGCAGTTAGGATGATTAAGGCCTGGACAGACAACTTTCAAGGTCACCCACCCAGCAATATTCAGAGAAGCAAGAAGACGTTTCTACTCCCAAAACTCACGAAGATGAGTCAAATAAGCTTTGTGTGACTTCGTCACTGAAGGACGAACAACCGACAGTCACCTCCGTGAGCTGTGGTTTCCCATCAGAATAAAGGCCATCGCTGAATTACCACCAGCAGTGTTGTGAAAGTGGTTGACAAACCCAGCGGGGTCACCAGCCTAATGCTAATGCTTCTGGGGGAATCAAAAAGAAAGCCGGCCACTGAGGAGTTCTGCCCGAAGCCAGACTGTCACCCCGGCCCTGTCAGGGAGCACTTTACCTCTTACCGAGATTAAAATGACTGATATAGATATCCCCCTTGGTTCCCTGAACTGCCTTAAAAACAGGAAATTGGTTCTCACAAATCAATACCGCCTCTAGTTCTAACTATAACTCCAACAGCTGCTTCATCCATCTTAAATAGAACTAGCTGCACCACTGAAATCTGAGCGTATTCCGTGTGACTGACAGGTTTTGTTTTTTTTTTTCCTGAAGCTAAAACTGAGCCTGTTGGATAAAGGTTAATTGCTAACTGTGGAGTGCAAATGATACCACATTGATGAAATTACAGGATCGCTGATAGAGAAAAGGCTCCTAACCGGCTCGGAGCTAGAGGGGAGTTCTAAATAACAGTTATTGATTTGTTTCTCTGAAGGCCGCTAAGTAGCACAAACTACTCCATACACTAAGAAATTATCCACAGGGTTTCCATTCATTTATAATTCATTTCTTAGCTTCCAAGTTCCTACCTGCCAATATCCAATTATGGCTTTGATAATTATGTGCCTCAAAATAAGTAGTTTATGTGTTAGAGAAAGAAATACTGCCAATTACTCTATCCTCCTCTCCTACTGAGCTGAGTTGAGCTTCATCAGTGGGGCATGTTATATACCATAATAATCAAGCACGCGCTCCTAAATGAAGGACCAAAGGAATAGGGGGTTGGACATATTTCAAAACAAATTCAGAAAAAAAAAATGGCTCCTGGGTCTTTATTTCCACGTTAAGCTTCCCTGTTACCCAGATGTGGCCACAGATTTTACCTCCATGATTCTTCCCACCTGGCGATCCATGTGCCTCCCATAGCTGGCGCTCTTTCCAATGTCAGGAGCATCACTTTAGTGTGTGCTGAGTACCTCCAAGCCCTCTGCTCAGTTTTATGTAGATGTGCTCTTTCATTAAGTCCAACCAGGGGACTTCGTATTGTTATATCTCCATTTGATAGTTGAAGAAACTAGAAGTCACAGAAATGGATGAGCTCCCCCAAGTTCAGAGTTGGGAATGTTAGGGTTGGAACTGCACGCCTGCATCTGTATAGACTCAGCCTCCCCCGCAAAGCTCCCAGGGACATGGGGAGAAAATATCCAGTTCTCAGATTTGTAGGCAGAATTTTTTTCCTTTGGGCTGCCAGCTCACAAAAAAAAAAAAAAAAAAAAAAAAAAAAAAAAAAAAAATGACACAGGGATTTGTTATTAATTATGAAAGCTTGGCCTATAGCTTAGGCTTGTCCCACTGGCTTAAATAAACTTAAATAAACCAATTTCTAATCATCTATGTGTTGCCATGTGACTCATGGCTTTTACCTCTCCTTCTGCATGTCTTGTTCCCTGGGTTTGGCTTGAGACTCCGCCTTTCTCCCTGCCAGAGTTCTCTCTGTCCAGAGGGCCTACCTATACCTCCTGCCTAACACTTGGCCATTTAACATTTTATTAAATCAATAACAGTGACACATCTTCACACAGTATAAAGAAAAATTCCACAACACAGATTCTTCCTGGAAGCAACCAGAGATTTTTAGATTAACACATCTGTTTTTCTGTGAAATTTGTTTAGGTGACCTGAGAGGGACCTATCAAACACTCTGTGTTGTTTGAGTAAGTATGTGTTTTGAAAAGTTTTGCCCCCGTGAGTGATGCCCTGTGTTCAATCGCCAGTATTACCAAAACAGAGAACTATAAATGAAAACTATAACAGAGAACTCTAAATGAAAAGCTTTGTCCAAAGTCACTCTGACAAATGTGTGGTTCATCCACAAAAAGCCATCCTCCAGTTCCCTGCAGATTTGTGTGTCTTGTCTGTACATTATTTTGATTCTAACCCCACTGAGTCAGGGCAGATGCCACCAGTGCTCATACTCTTTCACTTGTGATACCCATGGCAAGCAGAGGATTCCCACAGCATGCCGGCTTTCTGTCTGCTGGCTCTAATTCAGTCTGGAGGTTCTCACCCCACCTCCAGCTCTAGTCATTAGCTATAGTTCCTCATAAAGCTTAGGGTAACACCTTACATGATATTACCAGTTTATTACAAATTATACAGATGAATAGCCAGACAAAGAGGTACCTAGGTCAAGGTTTGAAAAGGTCCTGAGTATAAGACTGCTGTCCCATGGATGTGAGTTTGTATATATATATACTAGTACATGGTTATGCTCACCAACTCAAGAACTCCAGACTCTTTCATTTAGGCCTTTTATGGAAGTTCCATTAGACTGGCATTATTAAGTGAGTAACTACAGATAATTACCCAGTCTCTAGCTCTTCTTCCCCAAGACTAGGAGAGGCCAAAACGTCTAGCCTCTAATTATAGGATAGTTCCTCCAAGCCCATGCTCTTCTCAGTGTCAGCTCATCACCATGAACTCTGGTCTAGTGGAAAAGGTTTACTACCAATCACTAAGGTTCTTGTCACCCTGCCATGGAAGATGTTAAAAGGCTTTTAGAAGCTTTGTGACAAACTATGTCACATTTTAATTTGGGTTTGGTTTCATTTTCAATAGTGAGCCAAATCATTTCAGTAATTGGTATAAATGTGGATCATATGTTACCTGTACTGCTTTCCATGTGTTTGACGAAATGATGGACTGGTAGGAAGGGACCTGAGAGAGAATGGGCTCATTTGGGCTTGCGGTTTAAGAGCAGAGACTGTCTATCAAGGTGCGTGAAGTATGGCATTAAGAACGTGAGGTGACTGTATCCTGTCCCTGTCTGTAGCCAGGAAGCAAAGAGCAGCTAGGAAGTGAATCCCTGATACCACACCTCAGATCCCACCCCACTTTCCCCCTTTCTTCAGCTCCACAATTTTGCAAGACATCACCACCACCTGGGAGTCAACTGTTCAGTCACATGAGGCAATGGAAGACATTTCCAAACCATACCACATTAATATCTTTCATTTATATCTATGGATATATCTAAGATAACCCCAAAAGCAAAAGGGATGTGACAGTTATAAAGCAGAGAAACCAGGGTGCTCTGTATGAAAGGAAGGTTTAAACTGAACCTTAAGCTACACACAGACACACACACACTCAGAGAAACATTCACACAGACACTCTCACACACTCACACATATGCACAAACATACAGGCATGTACATATATGTGCACACTCGCATATGCACACACATACACATGCACACTGACTCATATACACACACAAATATGTGCACACACATGCATGCCCATGTATACACATACATACACATGCATACACATGCTGCCTTTATCCTGTGTTCTAACCGTCATCGATTTATTTTCACATGTGATGCCAGTGTTGTGGAATCAGAGGTGGTCTGTGGCAATCACAAAAGGAGAAAGGATGGGAAACAAAAGGCAACAACATTTCTTCAGGAGCAGCTATTGCTCAACACAGAACTGTGCCGTAATGAAATTGGAAAACTAGATATTTAAGTCTACACACCCAACTGTCAAAATACACTGGTGGCTTCTCTGGGGAGTGTTGCCTGAGCATTCTCCCCAATGCTTTCCTCAGTTTGTGGTAGAACTGCTGAAAAGAAACTGATGGCAGCAGCCGCGAAAACATAGAATTCCCGGGCGAGGTGGGACTTTCATTATGCTGTCTGGTTCAATGTGGTACACAGTATATGATGGACATGGAGGTCCATTCATATGATGGTAGGAGAGGTAAAGCCACTCAGCGGCTGGTTCTGGACTGCGGCTTGTAACCTTTGGGTTTTAACTGACTACCCTTCCAACCTCACCCTGTTTTCCCCATGTTCACTTGTAGTTCATGAGAGGCAGTTAGAACCATGTCATTCCTTCATGCCTGTTTAGCCCAACAGGTCATCTCAGGAGAGCAGCCAGGATATCACAGGAGAGCATGATGCTCCTTTTTTGATGAGTCAATTTTATTCACTCCTATGCTGCTAGAGTATAGTCAGTTACACACACACACACACACACACACACACACACACACACATCTCTCAAATGATCTCTAACTGCAGAAACTAAGAGTACTTCCTAGTGGGCTTTCATAGAAAGTATTTCGGACAACAAAAATGCAACCTAGCTTTGGCTGTGGGGGTACGTGTGTCCTCCAACTTCTTCCTGGGGTGTCTGGCCTCCTGGGAAGGGACACACGATACGGCTGCTGCAAATGCCAGTTCGATCTCAGGTACCAGTCATATCACTCCCAGACAGTTGCTACCTATGGCTTTGCTCTGCTCCTTCAGAATGAAATCAGAGTTCTAATTAGAAGAAACTGGAGACCTATTCTCTCTGCCCCAAACTGTAGAAGCCTGCTTGGGCTTTGTCTTAAGCTAATTTATAGACTAATATTCTTCAGCTGCATTTGGTACTGTTCTCTTTCCACAGTTAAAGAAACCTCTTGGCAGCTGAGAATTACTAGTTCCAAACCCTGGGGACACGTTTTGCTACGTAAACTTCAATGTGTTTCCTTTAATACCCCTGGAAACAGCCAGGTTCTTGTTAGAAAAGCCAAGTCTTGAAGCTTTACTCCAGGCCCCCCCATTCCTCTGTGTGTCCCCATTGTCACCTCCCCCTACCCCCCATCACCATAGTTCCCTAGGGATCTTAATGCAGCCTTGATTTTAAGAACCTGGCTTCCAGAGATGGCAATTGGAGAATTAGGCAAATTCTAATGGTAAGCAGCTACTTAAAACACCTTGCTACTGGGTAGGTGGTGCAGGACCCATCCTCTTCCAGAAACTTGTGAGAGATGCACACTCCATGCACCTCCACACTAAAGCTAGCAAATTAGAATGTGCATTATAACGAGCTCCCCTGGTGATCTGTGCCTGTGAAAATTGAGAAGCTTTCTAGGAGCCTTCAGCCTCAAAGTTAGGTAATGAAGGCCAAGTTCATTTCTCTCCCATGAGCCTCTTGGGTAATGACTGCCAACTCTCCCTACCTTTTCTAATACAGAGCTTTAGGCAAAAGCCACCCTCACATAGGAAGATTTCAAGTGATGTCGGGTACCCCAGGGCTGCCCAAGGAGTCCATGCTTTAAGGCAAATTCTCAAAGCACTGCTCGCAAAGAAGACAGCCTTGGGGCATCCCAGACAGTGGCTCCAGGAGAATGAACAGCTTGCCTCAGGAAAGGCCACAGAATAACTCCCCACCCAGGATCTGGAAGGCTAGGTGAAGGTTGAATATATAAAGTTCTACTATCATGTTGATTTTCTTGTTTAATTCACCAACTCCCCCCCCCCAAGTGAAAGCAGAATATGAATACCAAATAACGAAAGTCAAAAGTAGTCTGATTGGCAATACTGAGTTACCAGACTGGAATCCTCTGTTAAATGAGAAACTCACTCAATTTTTCATACAGTCAGTCAGTTATCAGCCAAGTTAGCAGATGCTGTTTCCGTTTGAACACAGCTGTTTTCTGTGGCTTTGTGGAAATCCTAACATCTAACCTTCTGGACAAAGCAGCGGAGATCATCTACATCAGCTGCACCTGAACTTAACACAACCTTGGGTATCTTGCATTTAAACAAGGGTTAGAGAACTTCTCTTATTTGTTAGCTTTACTGTGAGGAAAAGTATTTGCCTTCTCTGGATGCTCGTTTCTTTATAAAATAGAGATAATAAAAGCCTACTCTTCAGATTTATTTTCCTTCTGAGAGTCTCTAAAAACCTGCGTTGTTTTTCACACTTTGTGACAGTCACGCGGATTGAACCCAGGGCCTGGCACGTGATAGGTCTATCCTGACTTCTGTCCCTGAGCCTACACCTCTAGTCCACACATGTTATTTTTTGAGGCTTTTTTCCCCCAAGGGTTCCCAGACTCCCATCTCTTCTTCCTCTTGTGATCTCCTAATGACAATATTAAGTTGAGCTGGAAGGCTCATACCTGTGGTCCCTCTCAGCCACTGCCCTTGCATGCCTGGCTTCCATCCTTTATCTTTCATCTTTCAGGCAGGCTTCTGTAACGCAACTCCTCCTCTGCCCACACAGCTACTGACAGTATATTTTGCAAATGAGATCCTTTGGGATACAAGATCAGATATTTCCCTGAAGTCTAGACACATTCCAGTGAGCCTGTTCCATCCATCATTTATGCATGGGTCTGTCACTTAGTCACCCCTGGTCTTTATGATAAAAGCCGGCTCCTACCCTCCTTTAGATGGAATAGATTAACAAATTGGAGAAGTTTCTTACATCAGCATCATGCTTTACATTTTGTACTGGTCTGTCACAGGCAAGATCTCATTTTGACTTTCATGAAAACCCTGAGAGATCTACAGGGTAGGATGTTGAACCCATTATGTAAACCTCAGAACAATTCACCCTGATGTCACCAGCTACTAAGAGGTAGATACAAATCGGTATAAATCTTTCAGCTCTGACCACCATCCCAGAATGCCTTACACAAAGGCCAGAAACAAGTACAAAGCAAAATGCAGGATGTAAGTCAGGACCCCCTCCTCTTCAAATACACAAACACATGAACGTACCCTACTCTCCAGAACATGGCTTACATTCCCCACAAATGTATGCATATAACCCCACCTCCTCAGCCTCCCAAAGCACTACTTACACACACACACACACACACAGGGGTACGGGGGAAGAGGTGTCTTTCTACATAGCACTGGATCATGGATGTCCTGGAGAAAAGGCTGTTAGACAAGGCTGACTTCACACTCACTGAGATCTGTCTGCCTCTGCCTCCCGAGCACTAGGATTAAAGGCATGCACCGCCAATGCCTGGCCTATGCTTATCCCACATTTGGTATCTCCTTTTACATATTGCTTAGCGTGTTTGCTCTACTGTAACAAAACATTTGAATGCAGACCCAGGCATAAATGATGGATGGAAACAGACATTTGTTTCTCTCACCACTCTGGAGGCTTAGATGTCCAAGATGAAGGCAATGTGGATATGGGTCATAGTGAGGGCTGCTCTCTGCTTCCTAGCGGATGCCTTAGGAGCTGCTGTATTCTCTCACATGGCAAAGAGATGGAAGGGCAAGCATTGGTTAGCTGAGCACTATGAGAAGCCTCTTTTTATAAGAGTCTGAATCCCACTCACCTGGGAGGAGCCTGCATCATCTACATAATCCTTAAGGGGCCCTCCTCTAATACTATTACATTGGTAACACCTGAATTATTTTGGAAGGTATCATTTCTTAATTTCTAAATTCTTCTTCTTCTTCTTCTCCTCCTCCTCCTCCTCCTCCTCCTCCTCCTTCTTCTTCTTCTCCTTCATCTTCTTCATCGTCGTCTTCTCTTCCTCCTCCTTCTCCTCCTCCTCCCTCTTCTTGCTCCTCTTTTTCCTCCTCCTCTTGCATATCTCCAGCCAAAGAAATCTTTCTTTTACTGGCTTTCAGCAGGAAGATAACACAGCTTCATCTTCAGACCCTGCAGTACCTGGCACCTTGTTTCCCTGTAGTGATACTGATTGGGTGAATTTCAAAAGTCCCCGTGATAACTGAAGTCAACAGAACAAAAGCAATATGGTAGGAAACATGTCATCACTTTGACAACATGCCTGACATAAACATGTTAAGAGAAAGGAAGGATTTATCTGGGCTCACAGGTCACAGGTTTAAGTGGACAGTCACCTGGCTGGCTACTTCCAGGCAAAGAATCATGGCGAAGAGCTTGGCGCAGAACTAACTTACTAACCCTGTGATGGCTGGAAAGCAGAGATGAGAAAAAGGCAACTTGGGACAAGATTTGGTCCCCAACACATACTGCCAATGACTTAGTCCCTCCAGTGAGGCCTCTCCTAAGAGAATTTCCAAAAATAGGGTCACCAGGTAGGTATTCAGCCTTCAAGGCAGAAGCCTTCATAGGGTGCGATGGTCTGAATGGGAAATGCCCCCCATAGGCTCAGGTTTGTGAACATTTGGGGAGATTGTGGAACTTGCAGGTCATGGAGCCTTGCTGGAGGAAGTATGTCACTGGGGGATGAGCTTTGAGAGTTTATAGCCTGTCTCTAGTTCATACTCGATAATTTCTGCATGTGGTTCGAGATGTGATATCTCAGCTTCTGGCTCTTATCACCAGGTCTGCCACTTGTTGCCATGCCTACCCCACCTCAGTGGACTCATCCCCCACTGGAACCACAAGGTGCTTTCATACAGATCTACCTCTCTCTGTATGCATATGTATATTGGTCATTGTATTTTATCACAACAACAAATAGGGAGCTGATACACAGGACTACCTCATTTCCAAACCCTAACAATAGATGAAGGGTGTCTTTGTTCATACTGGCTTGACTGGAGGTTGCTAAGTAGTATAAACAACAGAAATTATCCATTACGCATGGGAAGTTTGAAGTCATGTCAGGATCCAGCAGGTTTGGCTTCCGCAAATAGCACAGTGCGCCTCTTCTTAGGCCATTAATCCCAACATGAACTTTCTGCCCTTAGGGCCTGATTATCTCCCAAAGCCCCATCACCACATATGGTCACATTAGGGATTAGGTTTTCATCATGTGACTTGGGGGAGGGAGACACAAACACCCAGTCCATAGCAAGGCCCCATTCAGAAAATTCATCGAAGTCCATTGCTGTCCATAGTAAAATTAAAGCAGCAACCTTAACTTGAAATACCACCTCAGTCCTTAGTGAAGGCTGCTGCCCATCTAGATGTTACAGCCTGGTGGCTAAAGGCAGGATCCCTAGACTGCACAGAGGAGGACTTTGACTTCACTCATGGGACACTCATGGGCAGTTATTTTGCCTCTTTGTAGCTTAAGTTCTTGTGTGTTAAGTGAGGGGGAGTAATACTACTTAACCTTTGAGTTTGGAAGAACTAAGTGAATTTATTCTTATACAGCACTTACATACATTAGTATTCATTTTATTATCCTTAGTCATGATTTCCCATTTTGTTTTTATATTAGACATATTGTCAGAGCAGCAAAAGAAAACAACAACAAAAAGCCATTAAGGGAAAACTCCTGGTCAGAGACTAGAATCTCTGGCCTGTCTGTAAAGCTAACATTCAATTGGGCAGGTCAGTCACCTGACCAAGGAACTGCCACCCATAAATTGCCCTAAGAAAGTGGGATCACTGTAGGCCTGTGGTTCTCAACCTTCCTAATGCAGCTTCAGTTCCTCATATTGTGGTAACCCCTCCCACCATAAAATCATTTTCATTGCTACTTCATATCATAGCTGTACTTTTGCTACTGTTAGGAATTGTAATGTAAATATCTGTGTTTTCCAATGGTCTTAAGGAACTCTTCTGAAAGGGGCTCAGTCCCCAAGGGGGTGGCAAGCCACAGGTTAAGAACCACTGTCTTCGCTGGGGTGCAGTGGTATGTACCTTGCCATGTGGCTGGTGGCTTACTGGCGTCTTCACATGCTGCTGGTCATGGCGGCGGCTGCAGCCTCTCTGGTCATTGCGGCGGCTGCAGCGTCTCCTTCTGCCTTTCTGTCCTTTTATATCTCCTCTCTGTTAGTCCCACCTATCTTTCCTGCCTAGCCACAGCCGATCAGGTTTTATTTATTAACCACAGAGCAACTTGACATACAGACCATCCCCCAGCACAGCCAAGTGCAGACCATCTCAAACACCTGCACTCAGGCCCATGGTCCTAATCATCCTCTATACGGACCTGCTGGGTAACGCCACAAAGAACCCAAGAAGGGCTCCCACAGGACATACAGAACATCCCACAGCACCGGTACATGCCTTTAATCCCAGCACTTGGGAGGCAGAGCCAGGCAGATCTCTGTGAGTTCGAGACCAACCTAGTCTACAGAGCGAGTTCCAGGAAAGGCGCAAAGCTACACAGAGAAACCCTGTCTTGAAAAACAAACAAACAAACAACAAAAAAAAAAAAAAAAGAACCAAAGAACCACTGTCTTAAGTCATGCTAAAGAGATAGGTGGAATAATTATTCTTTTAATGAGATGCTGTACTTTTCCTACCCAGAATCCCCACCTCCACTGCAGTACCTAAAAGCCCCCATGAGGTCACTATGAAGGTCATTGTGCCTGAACACCTTTCTAAATACAGAAGATATATATTTTTTTCTGTCTCTCTTGATGCTGGCCACAACCTCTGTATGTTATTTTTTTCTGATACTGTGGACTTCCTTATTCTTTCTCTAAAGCCTCACACCTCCATGCCATATGGCTGTCTACTGCCACTGGCAAACCTCCATGATGATCACTCAGGCAACATGGCTTCTCTTCCTTCTTTCCTCCATCCTCCTCTGGAAAGTTGCTGAGATCTACAGTTCCCTATATCCTAAGGCTTTTCTTTTCAACTCTAATAAATTGTCCCCAAACTTCTCAGTCTGTTTTTAAATTACTTTATTAACGAGATGAAGAACCCCAAGAGGGAACCCTAATTTTCCTGTATCACCTGGCAACCATTAAGGGGTCCCTCAAAATTCTAGTAACGATACTAACACAGGGGTGGATGGAGAAGAAGAGGGAAATGATGTAATTACATTTTAATTTAAATTAAGTTATCAAAGGGTGAAATAATAAGTGATAAACACATATATGGAAAAATGTTCTACATCCTAAGTCACCAGGGAAATACAAATTAAAACTGCATTGAAAGAACATCTTAGAATGGCCTCCATCAAAAAACCAGTAACAAATGGTGAAGGGGATGTGGAGAAGGATTATATTTTTTAAATATTGCTGGTAAGAATGTAAATTAGTCTAGCTGATATGGAAGTCAGTATGGAGGTTCTGCAAAACACCAAAATTTGAATTATTTCATGACCCAGCTATACTACTTGTCTTTGTTAGGGTCATTATTGCTGTGATAAAACACCATGACCAAAAAGAAGTTGGAGAGGAAAGGGTTTATTTCATTCACAGTTCCATACAACAGTTCAGTATCAAAAGCACTGGCAGCAGGAACTCAAATAGATCTGGAACCTAGAGGCAGGGGCTGATGCAGAGGCCACAGAGGGGTGATGCTTACTAGCTTGCTCCTGGTGGCTTGCTCAATCTGCTTATAGAACACAGGACCACCAGCCCAGGAGTGGCACCATCCATCGTGGCCTGGGTCCTCCCCCATCAATCACTAATTAAGAAAATGACTTACAGGCTTGCCTACAGCCTAATCTCAGGGACCCTGAGGCATTTTCATAACTGAGGTTCCCTCCTCTCAAATGACTTTAGCTTGTGTCCATTTGACACAAAACTATGCAGCATGCTGTAGCAGGAATCTTAAAAGTTCTTATTAATAAAATCAAACCCAAGGCCAGTTATTGGGGTCCATGCTGGTAGATCAGAGAGACAGAACAAGCCACAGCTATCTCACCTTGCCAATTCCTTAGCTGGTCCTGTTTCCTCAGACTGGAAGCTTCTGAGTCCTCATCCAGAATGGGTCTCAGCTGAACTGTGTTGCTCCATAGCCTGAAAGCTTAACCAGCCAAAATCTTCTAGTTTCTGGTCCTCACGCCTTATATATCTTTCTGTTTTCTACCACCACTCCCTGGGATTAAAGGCTGGCTTTCTGGGATTAAAGGCGTGTGTCACCATGCTTGGCTATTTCCAATGTGGCCTTGAACTCACAGAGATCCAGAGGGATTTCTATCTCTGTAATGCTAGGATTAAAGGTGTGAGTGCCACCATTTTCTAGCCTTTGTATCTAGTGGCTGTCTGTTCTCTGACCCCAGACAAATTTATTAGAGTACACAATATTTTGGGGAACACAATACCACCACAGCATGCACTGTTCAATATATACCTGGAAGGATTCTAAGCCAACCTTAAAGACACTGGCCACTTCCATGTTTTTTTACATGACTCACAATAGTTAAGTCACAGAATCTGCCCATGTGTCCATGAACATATGAAGACATGTAGAAATCACGGATATGTACATAGTAGAGACTTTTCCAGCCATAAGGAAGAATGAAATCACAGAAAACAGGGATAACTGGAGATTACCCAGTTAAGTGAAATAAGCTACACTCAGAAAGGGAAATACTCCTTTTTCTTCCTTCTCTCATTTGTGGAGACGTTGTGGAGATTGACATAGATCGGCAGAAGAACAGAGCTACAGATACAGATCTACATGCCACATAAAAGCAAAGGGAAACGGAGGGAAGGAAGACTGAAGAAATGAGGTAAATGTGGTCAAAATAGATGTTATACCTGGAAGGTTATCCTCATAAGGCTTACCACAATGTACAATAAATCTATTGTAGAAATTAAGAAAGAAAACGGAGAAAGAGTGCAAGGAAGAAAATGGAAACATCACACATTGCACATAGTATTACCCTTCTTTACACACACACACACACACACACACACACACACACACACACACACGGTACTATTTAATTGTGCTGAAATGTGGTGATATTTTATTTGTATATTAATAAATAAAGTTTGCTTGGAGATCAGAGGAAATATCAAGCCATTTTAAGTAAACACAAAAGTCAGGCAGTGATAGCACATGCCCTTAATCCAATCACTTGGCAGGCAGGGTCTCTGTGTGTTTAAGGCCACACTAGGGAACAGAGCCAAGCGTGGTGACACACACCTTGGTACCAGTACCAACCATAGAGACCTGGAGGTCTGTACAGACAGGCAGTGACAGGGAAGTGAGGTAGCTGGGCTAAGAGCCAATGAGAGGGCAGAACAGCAAGGCAATAAAGGCATGGGTAGACAGGAAGTAGCACACATTTTGGAAGATACAGAGCTGGTGAGGTAAGGTTGGTTGGTGGCTCTCACTATTTCCCTGATCTCTAAGGCTTTCACCCCTATATTTTGCTCCATGATTTTATTTAATAAGACCACTTAGAAATTCGTCTACATTCACACACACACACACACACACACACACACACACACACACACACACACACACACATTTATTGAGGACTCATTCTATCTGACACTGTTCTGGACTCTATAGAATTACATAACTGAATACAGGGTGTGGCTGTATAAGCTTACATTTAAATTAATTAAAATTAAATAAGGTATAAAGAAATCAGTCCTTCAGGTGCACTGGCCGCATTTCAAGTATAGAATCACTACATGAGGATAATAGCTACCATATTGGGCAGTTGAAACAGAAAACCCTGAATACAGGAAGTTAGGTATGCAGCGCTGTATAGCAAACCGAGAGATAACTGCATGCATTTCTACAAGGAAATAGGGTATTAAACAAATAAATCCATGATTATTAACAATTTTATGAATAAGCACATTTATTCAGTTACTGGATTATACACTAACAAATTAATTTTACAAATGATTTCAAGAGCTGTAATAGAAGCAGCTGCTGTGCCTTTAACAAGAGTGCATTGTTTATCCTAGGAAGTTTAAAAAATCAGTAACAATAAAAAGTTAAATATAATTTCATTGTACAAAAGATCCATACATACATGTACTCTGACTTTTTCACTTCAACATGTAGCTGAAACATGACCATGTTGGTCCTAACAATATTATTTTCAACATCTACATAACAGTACAATTTGTGAATGACTCATATTTTATTACTACATTATTGGAATTTAAGTTGTTTTAACATTTTTATTCTGACTAAATGTAGATTCACATTTTTAATTTTTTAACTTTTTAATTTCTTCCTGACACGTTCATGGAAATATCATTTTAAGAACAATGTTATTGATATGTTTTAAATCTTAATTCATATTAAGAAATGAATTTTCAATATTTAAATATATATTCACTTATTCCAGGAAGCAGCATATATTTTAGTTTTTATTAATGAAACAATTTTATTTAAAACTGTGCTTTGATTAACAGTGAGAATGGACAGGATTTCAAATATTTCTTCAAGAATTAATTTCATTTTGCCCTATCTTTTTCAGCTCTGTGCTAATTTTTCAACTGACACATTCATGAGCTCTTTTTACTTTAAAAATATTCAGTATCTACCTCTACTATTCATTGAATATCTTAACCCAGTTCTTATTTATTTTTATATGCAAAGGCTTTGGAATTTTTATGTGGCAAATTCTTTTAATTGATTTGAAGTTTTTAGGCAAGTATTTATAAAAAGTCTAAGATGTCAATGTTCAGGAAATATCTAAAAGTTTGCAGGAAAAACTATCCTAAAATTACGGAACCACAAAAGGCCTCGGATAGCCAGAACAATCCTGAGAAAAAGCACAATGCTGGAGGATCACCATTCCAAATATTAAGATATGTTACAGAGCCATATTAATAAAAACAGTATGGTACTGGCACAAAAACAGGCATGTGGACCAATGCAACAAAACCAAAGACACAAACTTGAGTATATTTAACTGCAGCCATTTAATATTTGACAATATATAAACATTTGTACTTATACCCACAGATAATTATACTCTTCACCTCTCATCAAGGCAGCTTTCTTTGCAACAGTTGGAGACCACTACAGGAAACCACAACCAATCAAAATGCAGAGTTATGGAGCCCAGTCCCATTGGATACATCTACAAAACACTCCCACACCTAAGGCTCAGGGAACATTGAATAACAGGGGACAGAAGGGTTGTAAGAGCTAGAGGATGAGGGAGTTTGCTGTGAGATTGCATCTGCTTCTAATATTGGAAAATAAACTCACAAAGTCTCACCAATATGGCTGACTAAACATGAGCTGAACAAGAACAACACTAGACATGCCAAAGTGAATGGGGAAAGCCCACAGGACTTCAACTCAACACAAAGAAATCCAGGTGATGCTGAGAGTGGGAGTCTTCTCCAGGGAAGAGCACACCAATTGGTTATTCAATACTAAAAACTCAGCCCTGTAAACATAAATACAAATAACTTTATACAGACTGATCAGGTTTTATTTAGGAATATGTGTGTGCGTGTGTGTGTGTGTGTGTGTGTGTGTGTGTGTGTGTGTGTGTGTGTGTATAAAATGCAACAACAATTAATGAAAAACAGAGGCCGTGAATTTAGAAAAAGAGCAATGAGGAGTATATGGGAGGTTTTGGAGGGAAGAAAGGGAAGGGAAGAGTGATATAATTATATAATAATCTCAAAAATTACAATTATAAAAGTTTAAAAAAAGTTTTTTTTTAAGTTCTAGGACCTTTAGTCTTGACCACACAGTGCAGATGTAAAAATAATAAGGTAGAATATGAACAGTAACTCTTCAAAGTTGTCATCTAAGCTCTGTAGGTGGGTGTAAGCCATGTACACACATACACACACGCACAAATAATTTTTAGAGACATCTTTAATTATTCAAATTGTTTTTATTCTGTGTGTAAGGAACTAATTTTTTCTTGATAATTTCATGAGTTTTATTTGTTGTTAATTTTCACGATTTTGATTGATATACTTAGGCCTGTATTTATCTGGATTCATCCTATATAGGGATCTTCTTCAAATGTATTTTCAGTACTAATCTATGTTTTTTTTCTTTTAGGGAGTCTGATAAGACATGTATTAGATCTTTTGATATAGACATCTAGATTCTTGAGAGTTCAGGGTGGGTTTTCATTGTTCTATATTCAACTATAATGGTTGGTTCTTCTGGCTTCTCATTTGGATGTTGAGCCCATGACTGAGTTTCCCTTTTCATAACAGTTACCATATTTCCATTTGACTATATCTTCAAATTCATTGCTAAGATTTCCTGTTTTGTTTGTCTTTTTGCCAAGGGTATATAGTGATTCTTCTACGAAAATATATCTTTATTAATTATTTCAGAATTTCCTTGGGCAGGAAGGTAAACAACTCAAAACAGCTCAGGAAATCCCTGAAACTTATCAGATTCACTAGGCTCCTCTCTGCCAGGGTAAGCAATAAAAGCTGAGAGTTCTCCTCAGATGGAAGACTGAGCTAGGACAAGCTGTAAAGACGACTTGGGACCTTCCTGTCAGATGTTTAGACTAACTGAGTCACTTAGAAAGGACAATCTTCAACCTGTTAATCTTTCTGCAGCCTGTGCAGTGTGCTCCAGGGTTCCAATGCTGTGGTGGGCCTGGTGATGGAGCTGTCTGTCAGTCATTTCTGCTCCTATAAGTAACCCTTCCGCCACATTGCTGTAAGCAACCCCAACAAAACTCATTGCTTCATCAGTTTAGACTTTGGTGGTATCTATATCCTAACTGGGGTGAGTAGACCTGTGTGTTATATCCTCCCAGGAAAAAATTTCTAACACAAATGTGTACAATGTGTTTTAATCATATTCATCCCCTATTCCTCTCCCAACTCCTCTCAGATCAATGCCTTCCCCACTTCATGTCTTTTTTTTTCCAATATCCCATAGAGTCCAATTTATCCCAATCATGTAATAAAACTGGAACATGGTTGACCTACCAGGGGCCATACCCTTGAAGAAAACTGACTCTCCCTCCTTGTGACACCATCAACTCCCAATAGTTTCTCATCTTTGAACTTGGGGGTGGAGCTTAAAAGTGTCTCCCTCTCCATTAGTGGCATGATACTTTTCAGGCAACCATAGCTGCTGTGAGTTCATTAACACAAGGATCTATCACATCCAGAGGACACTATTTTATAGAAGTCTTTCCCAACTTCTGGGTTTTACACCTTTCTGACTACTTTTCTGTGATAGTCCCCAAGCCTCAAGGGGAGGGAGTGTGGTATAGATGTCCCATTTGTTACTGACCCCTCCAAAGAAACTTTGTCTCTGCATTTTGGCCAATGAATTTCTATGTTATCATCCATTGCACAAAGAAACTTCTCTGACATGGTTTGGGAGCTGCAGTGGGCAGAGAGACACAAATTTAGAGGGCAATTTGATACTCTGTCCATTTAGCAAAGTAATAGTAGTAGGTTCAACCATGGGGCCTCTGAGCTTCCCAACTCCTACTCAATATAGTGTTTGGAGCTCTACAGTATTAAGACAAGAGAAGGAAATAAAAGGGACACAATAGGAAAGGAAGAAGTCAACATATCCCTGTGGGCACATGGCATGATGCTATACACGAAAGACCCCTCTAAAGGCTCCACTGGGAAACTCCTAAAACTAGCAAACACTGCAGCAAAGTGGCAGATTAAAAAGTTAACACACCAAAAATCAATAATTATATATACTATATACCAAAGATGAAGAGACTAGGAATGAAATCATAGAAGCAATTCCATTGGCAGGATTAATATTGTGAAAATGGCCACCATACCAAAAGCAACCTATAGATTCATTCTCCATCAAAATTACAATGCAATTCTTCACAGAAATTGAAAAAAAATAATCATAATTCCATATGGACCCACAGAAGATTCCAAATAGCCCAAGTAACCCCAAACAATAAAGGCACAGCTGGTATTATCACAATCTATGTTTTCAAGTTATACTACAGAGCTACACATCTGTACTATAGGAGCAAAGATGGCTTGGTGCTGATGCAGAAACAGAACATTGACTAATGCTGCTTTTTCTCTTTCCTTGTTTTTGGTCCCTGGGGTACATACATTCTTTCCTTAGGTGTGGGCAACATTCTAAAGTTACTTAAAAGATGACTCTGTAGTTATGCCACCTATCAAATGCGTTGAAGGTCATAAACTCTACGTTTGATTTTTAGGACTTGTTTTCCTACTTAATTTTGATGTATAATTTTATTTTTAAAATCTAATGGTTCTGTAGGCAAAAGTATATTCAGCAAAATTCAGCCTTAACATCTGCCCTATAATTTTTCCTATTTCATCTATGTGTCAGTTTTTAAAGTATAAGATTTGTTCTCTGTTTAAAAAACTATATATAGATGGGTATAGTGTGGCATGCCTATTACACCAGAAATTGTGAACCTGAAGCAGAAAGATTGCCAGAACTTTAAGGTTAGCCTGGGTGTCATAGTGCATTACAGGCTAGCCAAAGCCTATATAGAAAGATTCTGTCTCAGGGAGGAAAGACAGACGGACAGACGGACAGATGGAGGGAGGGAGGGAGGGAGGGAGGGAGGGAGGGAGGGAGAGAGGATAATTTATATGTGTTATCATCTCCATGGTTGGTTGTTTTCTATATAAACATTTGCTTGGTTTTTTTTTTTTTCACTTATTATGGTAGACATTAAAATATATCTCATTAAAATAGAGAGCTATTCCTTATCCTTTATTTCCAGATGCATGGTAGTCTATGTAAATGTATTATTGTTTGTATTTAACAAGGTGAATAATAGCCCTATCCATGCAAGGTTTTCCTTCCTCCTCTCCTTCCCTCTCCCATACTTTTCCTCCCTCCTTTCCTTTTCCCCCTCCCTCCCTCCCTCCCTCCCTCCCTTCCTTCTTTCCCTCCCTTCTTTCCCTCCCTCCCTCCCTCCCTCCCTCCCTCCCTCCCTCCCTCCCTTCCTCCCTTCCTTCCTTCCTTCCTTCCTTCCTTCCTTCCTTCCTTCCTTCCTTCCTTCCATGTTGTTATCCAGCTATGGATTAGGTTGCTCAGTCAAAAGCTACAGCCATCCACTTCTTAGGCACCATTGAAGACAAGTGAGTATCTGCTGGGGGATGTCTTTCTGTATACTGTGAATTTATTTATCAACTCTGATTGGTTGAAAATAAAGCTGCATTGGCCTATGGCAAGGCTGTTTAGAGGCAGGCAGAAAATCCAGGCAGATATACAAAAAAAGAGGCACAGGCAGAGAAGAAACGCCATCCTGCCGTCCAGGGAGCAGTATGTAATAGCACACAGGTAAAGCCACAGAACACATGGCGATGTATAGATTAATAGAAATGGGCTGAGTTTAGTTATAAGAGCTAGCTAGAAAGAAAATTGAGCCATAGGCCATGCCAATGCAATTTGTAATTGTTATAAGCCTCTGTGTGTTTACTTGGTTTCTGAGAGGCTACAGGACTGGGCAGGACACAGGAAAACTTTCAGCTACAAGTATCAAATTGTCTGCTTCCTCAGAGTCAAACACTTAGAACAATCCTGATAGGTTATTCAGACCAACAAGATGACTGACAGTAGTTTAGGGATATGTTATCTGAGGCTACCTAGAGTCTAGCTTTACATGGAAATGACCAAGATATGAAATTCTAATTCATGTAGGAGGCATCAAATTGTTACATTCAACTCTAAGGACAGAAGTAAAACATGCTGCCCTCACACATATCAAACATGATGCTTATTATGGTCATTATTAACTTGTGTGTTGTATGGACTGAACCTAGCCCAGGTCTCCATGAGCTAAGCGTATGCTCTTCTATTGAGCAACTGAAGTATGTACATAAGTATAAGTGCTCACAGAGGCCAGAAGATGTCAGATGGAGCTGCAATTACAGGTGGTTTAGAGTTACTTGATATTGGTGCTAGACTCTGGTCTTCTACAGAATTAGTATGTGCTCTAACCTGCTGAGCCACCTCTCCAGCCTCAAGCTTTGGGTTTTTTTATTGACTGGGTGCAAACCTTAAAACCTTTAGTGCTTCATTTAAAAATAAAACAATGACTGCTGCCAGTATTAGTACCATGATTGACTTAAAGGTTGATATCACTAGGTTTTGCTCTATGCAAAGTGTTTTCTCGGCTATGGACTCATTGCAAATCTTTCATAAGAATGACTATTACAACCATGTGTATTTTAGGAAACTGAGACAAAGAGACATTAGGCTATGCCTGCAACTTCCCAGGTACTCTGACTCCAGTGAAGTCTGTGACATGTCTTGGTATAGAGGATGTTAAATCTACATTTCCATCTCCAAATCTAAACAATGGTTATTGAACCTCAATAATAAAGTTGGAACAAGACAAAATCCACTAACTTACAAGGAAATCAGCTGTACATTACCAAGTTAGAGTTCCTCTGTGATTTTATCCCTTCCCTATAATTTCCCAAACATTGGACTGGCATCTCACATAGATATTTTGTATGTACATCCAGTTGGTCTCAGTCATTGCTAGAATTTCTCTCTCTCCAATTAACACAGCTTGTCCTCTGTAAATCCCTCTTCATGTTAAACCCAAGAGCCTCTCTTTCTTAATTCTTTTGCTTATTTTTTCTCTTGCTGTCAACCTTTTCTCTGTGGGGCTCTCATTCCTAGACTGTGATAATGAGCACATTGCAGCCTGTGTTTGCTCTTGCCTGCTAGCTTCTTAAGACAGTAAGTGAGGTTTGCCAGCTTGGGTTAATAGTCCCAGCAACGTGCTTTCTTCTATTTTTCCTTCTGGAAATGGTGTAAGCTTCAGCATTTCTGTGAGGCTGAAGGTTGATATTCAGGGCTTTAATTTCCCTTTTACAGATACAACTTTTTTAGTGATTTTGCAACCTATATTAACATGGCTATTACAAAATAATTTCTTCAAATATTTGGTTAGTATATTTGTATTGTAAAAATACTGCATAGGATCTTAGACCAAAGATTAGTTTCACATATGCCTCAGAACTCTTGACAGTGACAGAGTTCTAAGGATGTTCCCCAACTGTTGACGCTTGCAATAGAAACACAGCCCGCCTGAATTTGCAGCTCCTCTGATCCTTCTTTTACTCAGTTTGGAGAAATGAGAAACATTGAGAAAGGCCTCTAAATCAATATTTACAAAACACTTGAAGAATTCTAATGCTAAGAAAGCCACTGAAATCAATAACTGGAATAGGAATTGCTCGAGATAAAATTAATGTGATTGAACAGCTTGGTAGAAATTTTACACTAAGTATATTAAGCATTGAAGGAGACAGACAAAGGCATACCTGCCATTGTGAGAAGAACAGAAAGTCTTGAAGCCACAGCAAGTGGACTAACTGATTTCAATAGTCCATTATAAAACTCGAACATCAAATTCCTAGTGAAATCTTAAAACTGCAACAGATGAGGTAAATTCTAACCTGGATTACTTAGAAAACCGGAAAAGAGTACTGAGGTGCCTTCTTGAACAGGAAAAACAATGACAAAATAGAGATGGGTAGAAAAGGCTTAACATCTATTTATTTGGCAGAAATTGCAGAATTTGAGTATAGGATGGGCGGCAGTAGGCTACATTTGTTAGGGATATTCCAACAGTGATGAACGCATAAATGTATTTAATTATTTTGTGAATATATGTGAGGGCAATATTCCAAAGTTACTTAGGATTCATCAGAGTGTGCAGGTCCATGTACACATCTGTGTACATGCATGGAGAAGCCAGAGGTCAACCTTGGGTGTTGTTTCTCAGCAGCTGCCCACCTTGATTTTTTTGAGGCAGAGTCTCTCAGTGGGTTCTGAGTCTTGCTGATTAGGCTAAGCAGACTGGACACTGAACCCCAGAGATCTGCCTATTTCTGCCCACCCTGTTCACTGGGATGACAAGCAGACACAACCAGGCCTGACTCATTATGTGGGCATTGAGCTGCCTCCTAAACCACCTAAAATTTGGGTCACAAATATAAAGAATTGTGTAGGAGACTGGGCTTGGTGGCATAAACCTATAATCCCAGCGGTCTTCTGGAGGCCCATGCAAAGGGCTGGCAAGTTCAAGCCCAGCTTGAGCAACAAAGTGAGAGTCTGCTCTACAAAACAAAAAACACAATCAAGTAATAACTAAAGAAAAAGGAAGATCAAATAAAAAGTATATACAAGTCCATATACCTGATGCTATGGTTTGGATGTGAAATATTCTAGCAGGCTCCTGTGTTTGAACACTTGGTTCTCAACTGCTGGTATGGTTTAGGAAGTTTATGATGCCCTTATTGGAAGAAAGTGCAGGACAGGACACAGGTTCTCCAGGGAGGGGGTGAGAGGGGTGGGAATGGGTAGGACGGGTGGGAGGGGTGGGAGGAGTGGACTTTAAGGAAATGATCACCTGGCCCCACCTCTTTGTTCTCTCTCTGCTCCTGGGCGGATGCAATGTGATCAGCCAGCTTCCTGTCCCTGTCATCATGCCCTCTTTGCCTTCTGCCACATATTCTCCACAGCAGTGAGATCGACCCTCCTGGAACTGTAAGCCAAAATAAACCCTTTCTCTCTAAATTGCTTTGGCCAAGGTATTTTATCAAAGCCACAGAACAAAACTAGCACACCTGGTCACAGACTAAAATAAGATGTCACTGACAAAAGAGAGAAATCAGAAGCGCTGAAAGACTAGCTGCAGGCTTTCCCACCAAAGGTCAGCCGAGCACTGTGTGAAATAACAATCCAGAATGTTACGTCTGGTCAAAACTAAAAGGGGGCCAGAGAGATGGCTCAGCAGGTAAAGTGCTCACTCCACATGCAGGAGGACATGAGTTCGAATCCCCAGCATCCACACAAAGGGGCAAGGGTGGTGGCCTGAGCTGAACTGGAGAGCTCCAAGTCACCAATAGAAGAAGACATCCAGTATTGACCTCTGCTCTACACACACACACACACACACACACACACACACCAAGTCACCAATAGAAGAAGACATCTAGTATTGACCCCTCTCCTCTACACACACACACACACACACACCAAGTCACCAATAGAAGAAGACATCTAGTATTGACCCCTCTCCTCTACACACACACACACACACACACACACACACACACACACACACACACTCCAAGTCACCAATAGAAGACATCCAGTATTTGACCTCTGCTCTACACACACACACACATACACACACACTCCAAGTCACCAATAAAAGAAGACATCTAGTATTGACCCCTCTCCTCTACACACACACACACACACACACACACACACACACACACACTCCAAGTCACCAATAGAAGAAGACATCCAGTATTGACCTCTGCTCTACACACACACACACACATGCACAGCTTGAAAAGTATACATTGATAGTTAGTGATAGAATATCAAGGTGTTTTGAAAAGACAATTTCTAAGTACACAATGCCTTTGTATGGTGACAGAGTTCCATGTACTTTGCACAAGCACACTATGAGTCCTTGATTTGTGAGGCAGAGTCTGTCAACCACCCCACCCATTTTCCTTCCCATGGCCCTAGTGTTCCCTCTCTCTGATTTCTCCTTCTTAGGACAGTCTTATCGTGAAGATTCTGTGCCCATATGAGAAAAGAGATTTTCTGCTGAGCATGCACACTGCAGGCCCTTTTCAGCTTGCGGCTTTGTCACTCGGATGCGTGACAGGGACATGGTAAGAAGGAATATTTCATACCAGCATTTTCTTCCAAATATGACTGGCTATACGTTAGACTAAGTAATTGAAACTTTTAACTGGAAGGAAATGGAAAATTATTTCTGTAACTGTTTCTGATTGTTCTTTCACTCCAAGCTCCTTGTGATCAAACAAACTGCTCCCCAGGGTACAAAGTAACAACCAGGAAACTATATAGGCTACATTATAATCCAAGGAAAAAAGTTTACCTATTTTACACAGTCATTTAAAAAAACAACAGCCATCTCTCATTGACACTCCCATCAAAATGATGGCATAATCTCTAGTGACCGGCAATATCTACAAGCCAGATAACAAAGGAAGAGAGAAAGAAAAAGATGTAAAAAGAAAGAAAGAGAAAAGGGGAGACAGAAAGAAAAAGAGAAAGGAGAGAGAGAGAGAGAGAGAGAGAGAGAGAGAGAGAGAGAGAGAGAGAGAGAGAGAATATGAAAGAGAAAGAGAAAAGAGCTGAAAATAACTTGGAAGAGCACTTCAGTTCTGTGTGTGTGTGTGTGTGTGTGTGTGTGTGTGTGTGTGTGTGTGTATTTGGAATGAGAACAGGAAAACACTGTTATCATCTACTATGAAACAGGGTGCCTGTCATTAAGAATGAAGCTCAGTCCATTTTTGGAAGAAAAGATTCTGCAAAGCTAAAAACTCATTGTTAGAAATCTCCTAGCAGCAACCTAGTTTGTCAAGGTACCTCAGTTTTCATTTGATTAATTGATTAACTCATCAAAACTGATTGACCAATTGAAACATCCCCCCTCTTCCCCTTCATTTACTCCCTGCTCAGAATCCCCTGTTCTACACACTGAGCTAGCTTTAGTACGATTTTCTAGTTAATTTTAGGGAAAATTCATGATGCCATAGTCCTTACAAACCCTTGACACCTACAAGATCACATCTGTTGATACAAAACCAGCCACTTCTGCTGGCTGCAAGTGACTGCAGGAACTTCAGAACAAAGGGTTCAGTACAGGACTAGGTTCCTACTGATAAGACTCTGGAGAGCCCGTCTATGGGGCAGTGTTCCAACCTTCCCCAGGTAGTGAGACACGGAGTGTGGTGGCCAGAGAGGTCCCAGTGAATGCAGAGTTAGACCAGCCTAAGAGGTAGCTGTTCTACAGTGTTTGCCTAAAAATAATCTGAACCTCAAACCAGAAAACACAAAACGCGTCTGTCCCTGACAAGGGAAGAAATGAGTTTAGACAGTGTAGGCCCATTGTTTTATCACTGGTCAAGTGACTTGCCCAAGATGACATGAAACACAGTGACTGGACCTCCAGGGATGCCTCCAGAACACAGAGTAGAAGGTTAGAGAAGCTGCTGGGTAAATAATGAGAGACAGAGCAGAGCTCCATTAGTCCACAGCAAATGTCAGAGACCCAGAGCATCTTTTCTAAGGAAAACGGCATGAGCTTTAGACTGAGACATGTAATAAAGTTTGTGTCCTTGAGAGGGGCCATGTCTTCTTTGTTAAATATTATTTTTACAATGGACTTTTTTTTTTACAGTCTTATAGCAGGAATTGCAAGAGATAAGCTGCTTAAACCAGGCCTGGCACACAGTAAAAGATCAATAAATAGTAGACTCCATTTTCAATAAGCTTATAATTGAAATTAAAAAAAATTAAATTGAAAGTGAAAAGGAAAACCAATAAATGTCTATTTCAATTAGCATGGGCCTATAAAGAAACCTAAATCGCATCCAGTCTTTTGGACAAGGAACAGAGGGCATAAAGGAATTATTGTAATTTTTCATTAAGTGTTTAAGACATATAGGCAATCCAAGTCTAGCCCTTCTCACCCCCACCCCACAAGCCAAGAGAATATTCTAGCCACAATAAAACTTGGAGCGTGATCAGTGTAGTTCTCCTAGTGGAGCGCCTGATGTGTGCATGCTCGCATAACCTTATCTGAAAGGCTCTTGGCAAAATCTCTCACCACTTCTGACTAAGGGGCAGCAGATGCCTGGAATCAGTCCTTCCTCATTATTCTCCTCACCAGACCCCACAACCCACCCCACTTCCTGTCTTCAGACCACTGTCTGCTCTTCTTGCTATTTGTAATGTTGGCAGGCTCTTCCAGGGACGTTTATCCCACACCTGGCAGTTTCTGCCTTGTTAGTATTTCCCACTGAATAGTTAAGTTCCCCCTGAGTTTGAACATGATTTTATTTCTTTATCAACAACACATTTGGATTTTCCTACTTTTTTCTTTCTTTTTTTTTTTTTTTTTTTTTTTTTTTTTTTTTTTTTTTTTTTTTTTTTTTTGGATTCCTCTTTGGCAACAATAATGAGAAGCAGCTGGCCTCCTGGTTCTGGGAACTGGCAGAGAGAAAGGTGTCATCACCGAGAGTTCAAAGCTTACTATACCCACCTACCTACAAGAATCCCTTTGTTGCTCTGCAGTCGGAGTTCTGGGTCTAGCTTCAGTTCTGCTTTTGGGTTGCAGGTACACTACTTTCTTCTTGTTTTTCCTGTTGGACATAAGGAAAGGGGAGTAAATGATGTGGGCTTAGTCTTCAAATCTTTGTAATATTTGAAAAGTGCAGTCTCGGATCATATCTATCTGTCTGTCAATCATCTATTTACCTCCTTTATCTTCCATTCTTTCAATAGCTCTTTCCAATAAAATTTCAATATGGTAATTATAAATCACATAATAAATAGTAAGTCAACTTACTAAATAAATAGTATAAGAGAAAATACACTTGGAAAAGCAAATATAGCCGGGCAGTGGTGGCGCATGCCTTTAATCCCAGCACTTGGGAGGCAGAGCCAGGTGGGTCTCTGTGAGTTCAAGGCCAGCCTGGGCTATAGAGTGAGTTTCAGGAAAGGTGCAAAGCTGCACAGAGAAACCCTGTCTTGAAAAAAGAAAGAAAGAAAAAAGAAAAGCAAATATAAAAAGAACCAATCCCTAGAGCCCCTGTGGCTCCTGTCTTATACATATACCAAGATATTAATACGCACTTCTAGAATTTAATATAGACATTTTAATAACTAAACATATTGATTCCTAACTCAAGTTATGAATCTGAGCTTTAAGTAAATATGTATGTTTATACACATGTCCACAGAACTACACACACCACACACATACACATCTTAGAATATACTGAAACATAATATATCCAATTACAGTTTGGGTGGGTGTTCCCAAAGTTCACTGTGTACAAATCCTGGCTCTAGGATGGTGCTTTTGTGACTCTCTTAGAAGGTGGCTTGACCTTTGAAAAGCGGGGTCTGACAGTCTTAGGAAATGGAGGCACCCTTTTGAAGGCTATCAGAGAACCTGACTCTCAAGTCTCTACTTTCTGACTCATGTGACCACTTTGTTCTGCCAGACATTTACCCTGGAACATGCTGTTGTCATCAGAAGCACAAAGCAATGGGGCTTCTTGATCTTGGCTTAGAAGCCATAGAACACTGAGCAAAAAGAAACCTATTCTCTTCATAATTGCCTTTGTTATTTTGTGAAAGCAAGTTACCTGCTGTCCACTGTTGTAGAATAATATTTTAGGATGTTTGTTTGTGCTGTGGAACATTTGTTTGATGGTGTAAGGATGTGTTGCATTATGTTGCATTTGTTTAGCTCTGTGAAGCTATGTTAGTTTGCCTGTCTAAAACACCTGATGGTCTAATAAAGAACTGAACGGCCGATAGTGAGGCAGGAGAAAGGATAGGCAGGGCTGGCAGGCAGTGAGAACAAATGGAAAGAGAAATCTGTTAGAAAAAGGAGAAAAGAACAAGAAGAGGAGGATGCTAGGGGCCAGCCACCCAGCCACACAGCCAGCTACAGAGTAAGAGTGAAAGTAAGACTTACAAAAGAGAAGGTAAAAGCCCAGAGGCAAAAGGCAGATGGGATAATTCAAAGTTAAGAAAAACTGGCAAGAAACAAGCCAAGCTAAGACTGGGCATTTATAATTAAGAATAAGCCTCCATTTGTAATTTATTTGGGAGCTGGATAGTGGGCCTCCCAAAGAGCCCAAAGAGCAAAAGAGTAAGAGGAAAAAAACAACAACATTTTGGCATTCCAATGTGGGCCTGTAGAAAACTGAACAACAGTCCACACTTCAAAATCCAGCATTATGATAAAGACATTTTAGAGAAAATTCGAACAATTTAAAAAATTCACATGTGAGCCATCAGAAATAATTTTAAAAGGGCCATATGAAAGAGTTTTTTCTTTTATTTTTGAAATTATAATTACATGACTTCTCTGTCCCAATTTCCCCTCCAAATCCTCCAATATAAACCACCTTGCTTTTTTTCAAATTCATGGCCTCTTTTTTCATTAATTGCGGTGCATGTGTGTATATATGTGTGTGTTCTTAAATATAACCTGCTCAGTCCTCATAACGTTACCTGTTGTGTGTTTTCAGGACTGACCATTTGTCATTAGATAATAATTGATGTATTCTTCCCTAGAGAAGCCTATTCCTCACATTCTCAGCATTGCCTATAACTCTTTGTGTAGGGCTGAGGCCTCATGCACTTCCCCCATCCACTTTGGCAGTTTCTATTGATGTTGTCTTTGCCCAGCTCATGTGTAAGCAGTCATGTTGGTAAGACTTTATGACATTACTAGAAAAGACAGGCTCACAGCAAACTCCTTGATCCTCTGGCCTTTCAGTCTTTCCTCCCCTATTCTGCGATGTTCACTTTGGGACTGGGCTCCACACCTCTGCATTTTGGTTGCCTGTGGTTTTCTGTAATGGTTGCCCCTAAAGGTTTCCTTGATAAAGGGTGAGATTTGCACTTATCTGTGGGCAAAAGCACAAACATTTAGATTTTTGTTGGGGATTATGCTGGTTTAGTAAAGTAGTGGTTATGGGTTCTTTCTCATGATCCATGACTTCACTACCCTTGGGTAGTTGGCTAGGCTGCCAGTATCAGGCACGGTTTCCCTCTTGCTGAGCAGGTCTTAATTCCAATTAGAGAGCTGTTGGTTACCATCAAGTGTGTATGCCACCGCTGTACCCTGAGGGTTATCATGACATGCTGGTTGTTGTTATAGTTCACAGGCACCACAGCAGGGTAGGGATATTGATTGCTTCACCCCTTTGGTGTGTGCCTCTGGTACCATGAAAGTTAATTCTTTTTTTTAATTGTAATATTTAATTTTACATATCAGCCACGGATTCCCTTGTTCTCCCCCCGCCCACCCCCCCTTCCCCCCAGCCTATCCCCCATTCCCACCTCCTCCAGGGCAAAGACTCCCCTGAGGATTGAGTTCCACCTGGTAGATTCAGTCCAGGCAGGTCCAGTCCCCTCCTCCCAGGCTGAGCCAAGTGTCCCTGTATAAGCCCCAGGTTTCAAACAGCTAACTCATGCACTGAGAACAGGACCTGGTCCCACTGCCTGGATGCCTCCCAAACAGATCAAGCTAATCAACTGTCTCACTCATCCAGAGGGCCTGGTCCAGTTGGGGGCTACTCAGCTATTGGTTCATAGTTCATGTGTTTCCTTTCGTTTGGCTATTTGTCCCTGTGCTTTATCCAACCTTGGTCTCAACAATTCTCGCTCATACAAACCCTCCTCTTTCTCACTAATTGGACTCCTGGAGCTCCACCTGGGGCCTGGCCGTGGATCTCTGCATCTGGTTCCCTCAGTCATTGGATGGGGTTTCTAGCACGACAATTAGGGTGTTTGGCCATCCTGTCACCAGAGTAGGTTAATTCTTAGGGAGAAGGCATTAAAGCCAGTTCCAGTTCAGGTGCCTCTGGACTCTGTTTTTAATAACGTCTGATATCTTCAGCAATAGAGACTAAACTTCCATCTGGGTAGGAGGGCGGGGGTAACCAAGGGCAAAAGCAATATTCTGTGTTTTGAGAGTATCTTGGGCCACTCTGACCAAGAACTTAAAGAGAGGAATTCTCGTGCCCAGGTGTGGGGGGGTTTTGTTAGTGGTCTTTGGTACTTGAAGAGAGCACTGTCAACCCAGATGAGAAAATTTAAACCATTTATGTATATTTATACAGAGAATTACATGTATTGGGGGGCTGTTTTTAGACAGTTAATAGTATGATTCCTTTTTCACTTTTTCAGATATCTTTATTGTTACTTTACCTTCTCTCCTTTCTTCTACAGTTATTTCCCTGCCCCCTACCTAAAGATCTCTACCTTTCCCACTTCCCTAATTAGATCACGTGTATCCTGCTCTTCCCCTCCCGACAATATGAAATTTTAAACACTTTTACAATAGTCCGGTAATGGTGTGTGTGTCAGGGACTAGCTATTAATAGCACTCAATTCCTCTTCATCAGTTCAGAACAGACCACACTGCTGTACTTCTCTTACAGTGAGACACAGCTCTGTGACTTTGCAGAGGCCAATGAGATGCCAGTGAGGTATTAGCAGGCACAGCCCATTGAACACCCAGCACCTCAGGCTTTTGCCCGCTCCAGTGAGGAAGTCAGTGTGGAAATGTTGCAGATGCATAAAGCCTGAGTATTAGCATGCCTAGAGGTTATCTGCCAGTTAGAGTTCCTGGTGTGGATAGATGCACAAAAGACTCACTTCTCTTAGGTCTGTAGTTTATCTAGTAAATCAAATGGTAGGCTCCAAAGGCAGTTTCCACACAGCTAGTCAAGTTTTGATTGAGCAGAGTCCAGTGTCAGCCATCACATGGGGATGAATGAGGCCAAATACAGTAATGGTCACAAAAATAGAGTCCATGTGAACTAGTATTGAGGTCCTTAGTGGAGATCTCCACAAACTTTATGTAACAGTGTTCACCTGAGTCAGGTGAATACCTTTGAAACTATAATTTGGTCTGGGAAGATGGGTTAAATGTTTGATATATGCAAGCATAAGAAGACCCAAGGCTGCCAATCTAGATACACCAGTGAGTTCCAGATCTAGTAAGAGTCCCTGTCACATACCCACACAAATAATGTAGCATCAATAGAGGGAAATAGGGAATATTTGCCTCTTTTCTTTGTATGGGCACACACACACACACACACACACACACACATAACACAACTCACATGCACACACAAAATATGTTTGCTTATGAGTACATCTATTATGAAAGACATCTTCCTGAATTCTTACTTAGTTAAAATTTTGACATCTAGAAAAATTAACATTTGTAGATCTCACTACTGCTTTTTCACATGAGACAGGAAATGGAAACAGCCTAGATGATATCGCATTAACTGATGAATGGATAATGAAAATGTGGCATATTTGCCCAATGGTATATTATTCAGCCATTAAAAAAATGAAATGATGAAATTCTCAGAAAAACAGATGGGGCCGGAAGCAATTTTGAGTGAGATAATCCAGATGCAGAAAGACAAACATGGCATTTTTTTTTTCTGATTTGTGGATGTTATCTTTGAATCTTCAGACATTTGTGTTTCGTTTGGAACAACCACGGCGGTCAGGAAAAGAATAAGGGATAAATCTGGGGTGGCTTTCGAGGCAAGGGAGCTAGAAAAGTAAAAAGGCTGAAAGGGAAATAATGGTACAAATGGGGGAAATTGGGGTGGGGAATAGAAGGACAAGGTGGGGGATAGAATAAAGGGAAGGATAAATAACACTGGAGAGCTTTTCAAAAGGGGATATGGAAACCTACCTAACACCATAGAAGCACTGTGTGTGTGCATATGTGGAGGGGGGAAGGTAGAGACACTATAATTGGGTGACAATGCCCCTACTAGACACAGACACCACAGGCTAACAAAAAGCTCCATCCCCAAAAGACAGTAGTTATCAAAGTCTTCTCTAATTCAGACACATATACTTTTCTCAAGTCTTCTCTCTTCTCTTCTCTCTCTCTCTCTCTCTCTCTCTCTCTCTCTCTCTCTCTCTCTCTCTCTCATCTATCATATCTTTTATCTATCATCAATCTATGTAATCTGTGTATCTATTTATTTATCTACCTGTGTGTTTGCCTATATACTTATGTATCTATGTATGTGTGTATGTATGTTATCTATCTATCTATTTATCTATCTATCTATCTATCTATCGATCGATCATCTATCTATCCAATTTATTCTGAACATGGAAACCAAGATCTCATACACATTAGGCAAGAGTTCCACTGAGCTATACCTCCATTTCTCTGTAAAATAATTGGCCATGGAATTCACATTGTGAACTGTTACTGCTAAAAACACTGAGGGTAACTCAAGAAAAATCTCACGTAAAAATTAGAAAAATAACCATTTCCAAGTTGAAATAGTATTCACATGCCAGGTAGCCATCAGAAACCTAAAGAGAAATCTCATATTAGAAAAAAAATAACTTCCCTTAAAAAATAAATACTTCTAGGGCTGGTTCTCTGTATTGCAATGCTGTTAAATTAAAATGGTATCTCTACCTCATTGTTACTAAATGTGCATCCCACAAAACCTGAACTCCTGAGAAGATGTTTAAGAATTAACTTGATGGCTGAGAACACAGATCTTTTTTGTGCATCTAAGCTTTGCTGTGTCTAAATAATTCATATGCCGTTCACGATGTCAGATTATTAGATGTTTGCCAGGGTCAGAGCTCATAATAGAAACTTCACAAGGTCAAGATCATAAAAATCAAGACTTAATCCTTGGGGGAATAACAAATACACACTCATGTGCTTCTGTCTGGCTACACCATGCATACCTACTACCCAAAAATTGCTATCTCTACAATGTGACAGCAACAAAGCTGAATTAATAATCAGTGAATTACAATTTTAAAATCGATCCTGGATATTGGGAGATGCCCCATAAGCACAGTACTTATCATGAAAATATGAGGATCTGAGTTCAGATTTCCAGAACCCATACGAAGCTGAATGTGGTAGCACCTGTCTATGATCCTAGTGCTTCTGTGTGAGATGGGAGTGGGAGACAAGTGAATAAAAAGTTCTCAGGACAGCTCCCCTGGCATATGCAGCAATAAACAACAAGCGACTTTGTCTCAAACACCATGGCAGGCAAGAACCAACACTTATGGCTGTCCCCTCTTCTCTATTTGAATGCATGGCATGCATGCACTTGTACTCACACATCCAAAGATATATGTACATACATGCACATACACACACACACATGTTAAAAAGACCCAACCCATACCAGTGATCCTATTAGTATAATAACTGGTGACATCAAAATTGATTCTTGTTCAAAGTTTTGTTCAATCGACTTAGAAGATTCCAATTTATTTTAAACCTAGTTTAGTGTTATTATTGGCACACATGCCTGTATGCCATGTCCCACTGAAGACATTGGCAGTGAGACCATTCCCCTAGTTTCCACAGTAACATATGACCAATTGCCATCCTGAACATGTTACTGTTGAAATTAAGTTATACATTAGTGTCTTCCTGCTTTCTAAATAAATTATTGTGCATAATACAAGAGAATCATTCCATCTTAGTCTCAAAGAATCACTTCAGTGGTAATATCCTAAACAAGGAAATACCTATGAGAATCATTCCATTTAGCTCAAAGAATTATTTCAGTGATAATGTTTTATATGAGTAAGTAACTGCTGCTCCATCAGAGTATAGGGCACTTGGTTTAACTCAGAACATAAGTCCGATGTTGACGCAGAACGGATCCTAACTTTCACTCTGTAAAAATTATTTTCAATTTGTTTTTACTTTATGTGTATGGGTGTGTATGTATGAAAGTACATATGTATTTGCAGTGCCTACTGAGGCTAGAAAGGGGCATCAGAATCCCTGGAACTGGAGCTACAGATGGTTGTGGACCACCATGTGTGTGCTGGGAACTGAACTTGAGTCCCCTGCAAGAGTAGCCAGGGCTCTTAGCTGCCCCGCCATCTCACCAGACCAAACTTTCACTTTTTCATTGTGGCAATTTATTTAAATAGGCCTTCATAAAAATGAACACGTGTGTGCCATAAAGAAGCAAGCAAAAGATGATCCCCTCCCTCATCTTTCTAACTCAAGCTTACCACAACTCTCATCTCCAGACAAAGTTGATAAATACAACATCAACCTCAAAAACAATTTGTCTCATGAAAGTTATCTTTTGACAATATCCTCTTTATGATTTAGGTTATTTTTTAAGTTGTGTAATTAAAATAAAGACACCTTGTGACTTGAGTGTCATGTGGTAATACATCTAAATGTCTTCAGTTTTCGTATACAGATTTGATCTGAATGATCAATCACGTGATACTAGACCTCAAAGGTTTAAGATGAGCAATGTTTTTGTGGTCATGTATTTTTACACAGGCAACTGATAGTCTTCCTTACAAGTCTCTAAATTCTAACATCTCCTTACTATGTTAAATACAAATCATCCTTACTATGGTGGTTGTTAGTAGCTGTATATTATTTATGAAACTGGGCTCAAACTCTTAGCCTAATGTATGCCAGGCCAGCATTATGCCCCCAAGCTTCACTTCTAGTCCCCAAATCTTAAGCCCCATTTCTTATTAGAAGTCAATTTACAAGATATGGGACATCAAACACCTCTATGCTTATGATTTTCACTTTATATGTATGCTTAATAAAAGAATGTGAATGTGCTTATGGACAAAATGAAATATACTCTCATCAATAGATTAACACTATCCACACCCCTAACATTATGAGAAGAAATCTAAGCATACTGCACATGGAGAAACCATATGGAGCATGTGGGTTGTATCTAGCATGCAACTAACAGACTGCTTCGGCAGCCTTGCCAGTATCACCAACAGAGGAGAGAGGGTTTGGTCAGGAAATGCTGGCAGGCTGTGCAGCTTGGCCAGCTGTGTGCTGAGCATGAAAGCAGAGCTTTCCACCTCTATTTCTGCTCAGATTGATTCTCTTGGCCTATCGGTTGGGGAATCAATCAACTCTTAAATGACAGGACTAAGCAAAGGAAGCAGACGGATAATATTCAATAAGAAAAGGACTGGGTGTTCCTTCTACGATCAGGATCCATATCTAAGAAGGAGAAAGAATAATGGATTGCTGTGTGGAAAGACGGCACCTCAGTTTGCTTATTTGTGGATATGGAGTTGGTGAGAGAAGCTGGTAGGAGGTCATTCAACACAGCCCAGCAGAATTTCTCTTTGGTAGATCCCAACTCGGCTTCTAGCTCCCAGCTAAACAGAATGCCATTTGTAGTGGATGAAATAGTCCTTTCCAACTTTCTGTGTCTTAATCACAAAATCAAATAGCATGGGTTATATTATCATTTAATTCAAACCTGGAGGTTAAAATGAGCCTCCTGAATCCCATGTATGCATTGTGAGCCAGGAATCTGCTAGAGTTCTATGGAACTCTGAACTACACTACCAGACAGCAATTTTAGACAGAATTTCTAGTAGGGGCTCCCCAATGCAAGCAGTCACTATTCTATCTTCCTGTGTTCTTGTTTATTTTTCTATTGCTACTATTATGTACTTCCCCAAAGTGGTTAGGGACACATTGTGAATGCATTGCCCTTCAGTTTGAAGAACAGATGTCTGACAGAGGTGTCGCTAAGATAAATCAGTGCTGTCAACAGGGATGCAGTCCTTTCTGGAGGAGATCTGTTCCCTTCTCCAGATCCTAGAGGCTGCCCACATGCCTCAGGTTATGAGCCTTTCCTCTCATCTTTAAATTTAAATGCTGGGCCAAATATCTCTCTGGCTGTCTGCACCAGAAAATGTTCTCTACTTTCAAAGACCCAAATCTGGTAGAGTTAGCCTACCAAGATAATCCAAAATAATCTCTCCTTAACTACCCACATCACAAAGTTCCATGTGTCACATAAGGCATAATAGCCACAAATTTTAATGACTGTTGCGTGAAAGTCTTTAGGAGTAATTATTCTACCTACTACTCATGTCTTTCCAAAAGGTAGGCCTGCTGACAGCTCAGCTAATCTTACATCTTCAAATACTGTAGATTTGTGCCTTAAAGAGCATGTGTATATATCCTTAATGAGTAGTATTTACTGTAAAGGGAGTTGTTTACCTTAAATAGTTACATGTAACATTCTTGGCACATTATAATAGCAGTCAAAGAAAATCTGTGCATAGAAGGAGAGAATAAAATTCAACCACAGGTGCAAATGAATATGCAATGTCCCATTTTTCCTAAAGTATATGCTATAGGAATAAAATTACCATGACTATTAATGGCTATTTCCCAAGGGAACATGAGCACATAGATTTGGGAAATGTCAAGTTAAACAAAGTCAGATCGATTCTTTCTCAGAGACCTTAATGCGCTCATGTAGTCTGAATGTATAAGGAATAGTAAGGGTTCCTATCTGATAGGGAAAAATGCTTTGGGTGAATATATCAAACACTGGGAACTGGAGATTACCATTTACTTCAGAACAACTGCCTTTCCATGTTGTTTTTGAAGGTCTCTCCTCCCGCTCTTCCTTCCTCCCTTCTTCTATCTCTCATTCTCTCCATTCCACCTTCCTTATTTTGTCCATCCAATTCCTTCTTTTATTCTTCCTTTTCTCACATATCATCATCTCACTATGTAAAGGCTACTTTAAAAGCATGAAACAAACAAAAAAGTCATGTTCTATTTAAAATTAAAAACATTTTGGAAGAAATCTAAGATAAAAGAAAAATACAAGGATTGTTATTGGGTCTACATATTTTGTCCGTGGTTTTCTGGGTTACCAGACAACACAAGATTAATCAGTCACTGAAAAAGAACTTAGATCTATTTCCTAATTTCCTTCTTCTTTAAGTCCATAGTCTTTCCAGCTTTATCATCCATTCAGTTCCAGTTCCTCTTGAGAATGGCCTTAACAACGCAATAAATATACCATGCGGCTATAATAAAGGTTTCCTTCTGTGCCACACCAGGGAATAAAGGCTTCTGATTTATTGAGCATTCCAGGTAGCTTAAGCCAGACTATAAACACTAACATTTTCTTTTACTTTAGAGTTTCTGGTACACTATAAGATTTATAATACAGTTCCCACATTACTAAGGACATTTTAAGGGTTTTTTTTTTGGGGGGGGTATCCTTTTGGATAAAATATCATAACAGCATGAAATTCAAATGTGTGTTTATGGCAAGTGATAAATACAAGACACCATGCTGAATGGTCCCAAATATGACTTTTCCACTTGCTCCAAAAAATCTTTTCTTCTATCCAGGTTTTCTTTTGTCACACTGCTTCGACCCACTCTGCTCTGAGCAGCCCTATTATATCAGCCTTGATTTCTGCATCTATTTATCTACTAGACTGTTGCCTTTCTGTACCCACCAGTTTAACTCTTTCGTGGCCTAATAAAAACCTAACTTTGATTCTAATAGTCTTTTATTTTAATTCTTTTATATACAAATATGAATATTTTTCTTACTTATTAATTCTTTGAGAATTTCATGCAATGTGTTTTGAACATATTCTTCCCCTCCTTGTAGTCATTCACTGCCTCTGGCTCTTGGAATTTTTCTACGTTCTCTTCCACAATGATCCCTGAGCCTTGGGAAGATGGGGTGTGATACAGATGTTCCATTTAGGGCTGAGCACTCCACAGATATTTGTTCCCTGCACATTGGCCAGTTGCATGTCCCTGTACTAACTACCACTCAATGGTCTTTCAGTCTGCCACACATCTTCATTTTTTTTTTTTTTTTGTCAGTCACAGCTTACTTTGTGCTAGGTGCCTCTTGTGTCACCAATGATGTCACAGGCCACACAATCATCCCTTTGTGCATGTTATATCACTTGACTCAAAGGTGTCCTTAAACTCACCTGGCTTACTAAAAGGCAGTGCTGGTACACCAGCACTGCAAAGCCAATCTGTAGTCTCTCTAGTGATGCCAGTGGTTAGCTTCAGCAGCCTTCTCTCCATCATTACTATCCAGTACCAACTAGGATTCTTCATTGCCATTCTCTTGAAGCGACACTCTCTTGTTCCATGATACAATAATCCATTCCCTTCCCATTTCTTGAATTTTGTCCTGTGTTTTCTTGTTTTCTCTACTGGTTTGCCTCCTCCTCCACCACCACCCCGCACTGCACAACTGTTGCTGCGTTTTTAAATTTCATCTCTAATTCCCCACCCCCCTGTAGTACTGTCTTAGCGATAATCTTTGGTTCTGTGTTTTTTTATGTCATCCCTAGAAGTGACTCCACCTGACCCTCCATCCTTGAGATTTAATAGTGAAAATACGATTTAAGATGCCACTGAGTTGTGCAATATACCACAATTCCTGTGAAGTCTACTGTGCCACAATGCCTATACAATAGCTAATGAACACATCGTGCTTTCAGTGTATAAAAACAAATACATAGGAATGTCAGAAGACTTGCGGGGGGGGGGGGGAAGACATATAGAAACTGTTGAGACCACTATCCTGCATCTGGGCTGAGAGGAACCTTCGCTGATGAAGAGGGCCCTTCGCATTCTCTTAAGTATGCTTGACTTTTCACTATGGGCTGCAATATTTCAATACTGACATTAACAAATGTATTTAATAATGGTAAGGTTTCTTAGATAACCCTGAGGGTGACATAAAGAGACACCTAAGTTTTATGTATATGAATTTCAGATGTACATGAATCTTCAAAAGGATTCTGCTGGTCAGAAGAAAGTTCATGGTATTATTACTTTCTGTCAATGTTTTGTTTTGTTTTGGTATCTTGAATGCTCTCTCTTTTGCATAATACCACTGAAATGCTGATGTCCTAACATATGTGTGTGTGTGTGCGTGTGTGTGTGTGTGTGTGTGTGTGTGTATGTGTGTGTGTGTGTGTGTGTTCATGTGAACACATGTGCATGTGGAGGCCAGAGTACAACACTGCATGTCTTCCTCAATCACTTTCCACCTTGTATTTTGAGGCAGGATCTCTCACTAGACCTAGGGCTCACTGATTGGCTATACTGTCTGTTCATCAACCCCCAGGGCCCTCTTGTCTCCGCCCCTCCTGTGATGGTGTAACAGGTACACTGTTCAGAACTCAGGTCCTTATGCTTACAAGGCAAGCACTTTACCAGAAAAAAAAAATGTACAGAACACTGTGTGAGAGTTTATGGGTTTAAGAATTTCAGGGTAATTTAGTGCCTTATCTCCTTCTGAAACCGAAATAAAGTAGAGAAATTGCTAGCACCTTGCCAAAACTACAAATGCATTCACACCACTTCCTTTCAGCAACTAGTCCAACAACTCATTTTCCCACCTTCTTGGCAACCTAAGCCTTACCAGTTCTTTCTCTGATTAATACAGTTTTGCTCATCTAAACTGCGTTTATATACAGCATTTCTGCAAAATAAAGTATTTTCTATATTGAATTTATTGATTGGTTTCAAAAAAAACCTCCTTCCCAACCATACTTGATTAATAGATTTCAGCTTCAGATTCTCTTTCTCTGCCCTACAACTACATATAAAGTTCCTTCCGAGGGATGGAGAGAGGTCACAGCGGTTGAAAGGGCACCTGCTGCTCTTCCCTAGGACCCACATTCAGTCCCCAGCATCCATACGAGCCATTTCCCAACTGACTGTGACTCCAGCTATAATGGATCTGTACCCTCTTCTGGCCTCTTCAGGCACCTGCCCACACATTGCATATACATACACACACATAAATAAAATTAAATCTTTTGTTTTAGATCCCTCTACTCCCCGCCCCAAAAAAGAGAATGATTCACATCCCTTTGATTATAATCATTATTCTTTCCTGATAAAACTTCAGTATTCTTACATAGCAATAAAATACCACTTATAGTAAGTTTAATTCAAAATCTATTAGCTAAAAATATGTTTACTGGCAATGAACATTTTCTTTAAAAAAAAATCCCATATTGCATTAGTTGCAAAAGTAGTTATTCATATACATTCTAATTAGAATTTGAATAGCATTTAACTGGCAAGTCAGTCAGGGAAAACAGATCCAATTTTAATAACAATTACTTAAGCATTAGACATCACAAAGACAAAATTTTGAGCCAGTATATTAAGAAAAAACAAATCCATGCTCCAAGTTTCTTCCATTACTAGCTTTGTCCTAATTAACTTAGGTAGAAGAACTATTGATCAATACAGTAAACAAGAGACATAAACAGAAGCAGCAAAGGATGTGTATAACAACCATTCAGATTAACTTGAAATGGGGTTTGAATTGAAGTTCTAATGCTTATTACTCATTTAGCCCTAGGCCATAATCTTTGTAATTTGCTAATAACGTATTTTCCTATAAGACTATTGGGTAGGATAAATGGGCTTAGCTCCCAGAAAACACTCCTTATACCATAGCTATTATTAACAAGAATAAGGAAGTTATAATAATCTATAGAAAAGTATATAATGGTATTGCTTTGGTTAATACAGATTTGTCACAATGAAAACGGAAATACCATTGTAGTACCAATGTAGTCACTTCAAGGTACTTAATACTAAGATGTATCAGGCCTCTGGAAAAAACAAAATGATACAGCCTCTGGTTCTAGGGTCCCACCTTCTTAGTTGAGATTTATACTTTCTAAAGATAAGACCTGAAGTGCTCAGTTGGTCACTAAAATGAAGCAAGCTGTGGGAGCAAAGCTCTTGTCAAGCAGCCTCATTTGTTTTGAACTAAGGCATGAACAGTGACTGACCCCTGGAGCCCAATCTATCCAAGCCAGAGGGTGACAAACAGATCCTCTGATCATCACACATGCCACCCTGCATCTCCTTTAGGCAAAGCAATGGGAAAGTGTCACCTTCTCCCAGGAGAAAGATGTGGGTACAGTAGAAACTCGATTCTTCCTGGAAATCAGCCCAGTATAAAACGTCACCTAGAAACTTGACAAACCTGGTTCCACAGCATCTAGGAATTAATGTCCACTTAAATTCCCTCTCCTGCACTGTGGCCAAAAATCTCTGCTGAGTAAGAAAGCCGGGGAGAGAATAAAACTCAGATTTATTCAATTGCCTTCTCTTAGGAATCAATGCCTTGTGCCAGTCTGATCTCCAAAGCCTGAACACAATTATTTCATATTTTGTCAGCATTTAAAAAAATGTTTCAGGCAGGAAGATATATCTGGTCCCTATTACTCTGTATTGTCCAAAAGCAGATGTCCATCCTGCATATTGGAATTATGAAATCTCAAAGGGGTAGGAGAATCGAGGATGCCTGAATGGATCTAGGAGTTCTCAAAGGAGGTTGGAGTTTAAATAAATTGGTGTTAGACAAATTGGTTTCAAGCAAAAATGATCTGTTTCTAAATTTCCATCTGAACATTCCAGGAAGCCATTGGGGCTAACCAGAGCCTATGTCAGAGCATGAAAAATAGCAGCCCACCCCCATGGTTGAACTAAGCCCCTTCCTTCCCCGTCTCAAAGTTGGCCCCAGAGAGATGAACTGAAGGTGTCAGTGTGATGACAAGCCTCTTAGAGTCTTTCATTTATCAAACGTGTATGCCAGAGCTGGTGTGGAGAAAAGAGTACAAAACTCCAAGAAATGAGAGGGTTCTATACAAGTAGCAACGTCTACCGAGTTTAACTATAATTGACTCCAGACAAGCAAATCTACAATATAGCCATCTGTGTGGATGGAAGAGAATTCTGTTGACAATAGACGTCTAGAGGGAAAATATGAATAGTCCCCAGCCGCAAGAAGTGAGGGTCAGAGAGCTCTTGGCTTCCCCTCCCCCTCAGACAGACGACTCTGCCCAGGAGCCATAGCATCACTAAGCCATTGTCCCAGAAACCACATGCTCAACAGCTGCCCTGTTAGACCCTGTGCCGCATGCTAGAGATATGATTAGAGCCAAGATATTCTCCAAATATTCTTATCCTTTTTTCAAACCCTTGGGGAGAATGAGTCCGCTAGCTGGGCTTGATAAGACTAATCCCCTGAGCTTACACAGGAGAAATGAAGTCCTATTATTTAGGTACTGCTTTATAGAGTCTTGCTGAAAAAGTAAAAAACTACTAGAAGTGAAGGCACAGTTCTCTCTCCCCTCCTGCCAGTCTGACCAGCAACTTAAAAGCCTTGGTTCCCGGTGGTGGTGATACACTTGCCCATGGCCTGAACTTGCTCTGTGCTGACCCCAGTGAGCGCTGCTTCACAGCTGGTCTGATGAATCCTATTCCAACACTCATCCTTTTGCCCTCTGTCTCAGACTGTCCACGCACACCTTGTCCTGCTGCTTGTCTTTCATCTCTCACCCTACATAGCAAATTATGTTTGGCTATACATTTGTGCTAGATTTATCATGCTACTGTTTTTATTTCAGTGTACAAATACGTGTAACTTCTCGGTTGATTTGCACTGATGTTAGTGGATCGCTCTGGTCCCTTCCCGAAATTGATGGGAAGCTCTTCAAACCTCCAAAATTCTAATTCACAAATGGGTCTTTGTAGGATAGCCTTTGTAAACTCTCCTGTGTCTAAGTATCCAATCTTCTTAACCCGTGTCCTACAAACATGCCTGTCTATGTATCATGAATGTGGAGCATGATACAGTATGATAAAAAGGGGATTACACAGGAATGCCTCAAAGGAAGAATATTTGGTGAAGGAGTGCTAAACACTGAGCTTACACAAGCTGGATAGTGGTTCAGAGATTAACTACAAATTGCCTTCCTCAATGAAGCAAATCACAAAACCTCTTAAGGTTTTAGAAGTCAAGCATACTAGAAAATCAATCTCCAAGTGAAAGCAATTGTAATATGTTCCTTTAGGATGCTGCCATTTCATGATGTAGCTGCTACATACCTACCTATGGTCATCATATACAAGAAGCATTATACAGACTGAGCATATATATATATACATACATACATACATGCAGTAACAATTGGTAAAAAAAAAAAAAAGGTCATGAGTTTGAAGAATAGCACGGGTGCTATATGACAGGGCTTAAAGGGAGGCAAGGGAAGAAGAAATGTCACAATTATAATCTTAAAAACAAAATTTAAAAAAATAATGTTAATTCCTCAGTCATACAAATCACTTGAAATGATTCTTGGTCAGTGGTGGTAAGTACCAGACACATCCAGTCCCCATCACAGATAGGGACTGATATTTCCATCCTCGGAGAA
Source organism: Peromyscus maniculatus bairdii (assembly GCF_049852395.1). Taxonomy (NCBI): domain Eukaryota; kingdom Metazoa; phylum Chordata; class Mammalia; order Rodentia; family Cricetidae; genus Peromyscus; species Peromyscus maniculatus. The sequence goes on from NC_134868.1 coordinate 41,584,404, forward strand.
AGATCAGCACCACTCAAGCTCATGCGAGATCCCCAGCTATCAGGAGGCCATCGATTGCCTATCAGGAATGGTAAGTAGCCGAAACACAGTCATGAATTTTAGTGGAGAGAAGATGATTTCAAAAATCATATCATTCTGGGCTGGGTATGATCTAGGTGGTACAGAACTTGCTTAGCATGAATGAGAGACTGGGATACATGGAGGAGAGGGAAGCTAAGAGGAAGCAGATGTATTGAATGCCAAAGCAAAGCCATTCAGAGATCAACTGTAAACCCTCAATGAAACAAGTTATATTTCTAAGGTTTTAGAAATCAAGAACTCTAGAAAGACAAACTGTAGGTAAGAGGAATTGGGATTCAATAAACTCTAAGAACATCACTCTGCTAGAAGCAGTTTGGGGCAGCATCTCTGGACTGAGAGGCATTTGTACAATGATCCTTTTTAATGATAAGGAGTTTGCATTCTGTTGGCTGCAGAGACACTAAGCTGGAAGTAAGACACATAAGGGTAAAGCTTTAAGAACCCCACTTCATAAGAGTCTATAGAACTGGAGAAATTGATTTCAGAGATTGCAGCAGGATAATAAGAGTTTCGCTTAAGATAGAATTTTATTATATTCCAAGTTTTAAAAAGTTGAATTAAAAAGGGAACAGAGGTGAACTTCTCAGACCAGAGTATCGGTCTATTCCAGCACATCAGCACCTGCCCTTGGGAGCACACAAAGGTTACTTCCTCAAGGCATCAACCTTTCCCTTTAAATATCACAGGCAACTTCTTGAAAAGCCTTACAAGTCAGTTTTTACATTCTTATCTGTCTACAGTGCATGACCTCATCCCCAGTTTTATCTGAATCTTGTCAGTGGAGGCTGTTAAAGCTTCGCCCTGCAGCTTCCTACTTGTGTCTCTGCTTTAGCATAACCAGTGAAACACAAATTCCTTGTGGTAAATGGGTTGTTGCACAAATGACTCTCAATCCAGTGGAGCAGGACTAGGAGCTGCACCTTGTTGTAGGTGGAGGTGTTCGTATCTTCAAAACTTCACTCATGATTCTGCTATGTTTCCAGGAAAGGGGAAATTTGCATTAAAATGAGAATTATAAGGTTTGGGTTTTTTTTTTCCCAACAAAATTCTGGTAGATTCTAACTCTTCTGTGGTGGTTTGAGTAAGAATGACCCCCGCGGGCTCAGCATTCAAATGTTTGGTCACCAGGGAGTGGCCCTATTTGAAAGGCTTAAGAGGTGTGGCCTTGTTGGACAGAATGTGCTACTGGGGATGAGCGTTGAGATTTCAAATGCTCAAGCCAAAGCCAGAGTCTCTCTCTTCCTGCTGCCTGCTGATAGAGGTGTAAAACCCTGCAGGCCAACATCCTTCCCCACCATGATGAAAATGGACTAAACCTCTGAAACTATAAGCAAGGCCCAATTAGATGCTTTCTTTTATAAGAGTTGCCATGGTTATGGTATCTCATCCCAGCAATAGGACACCAACTAAGACACTTTCTCCTCACATCTAGATGATTAGGATTTCTCTGAAGTGTTTTTATTTTGAGACAGGGTCTCGTGTAGCCCAGGCTAGCCTTGAACATGCTATATGGCCAAAGATGACTTTGAACTCCTGGTCCTCTAGCTCCTTCCTCTCCCAAGTGCCAGGATTAAAGGCATCTTCCACCAGGCAGGGACTTATTTTTTCTCTTAGCTATTCCATAAGCACACTCATATAAGCTCTGGACTTGTCTATAATGAATTAGTCTTACATATTAATAGCTACACATATGGTAATAAATATATACTAATGAAATCATCATATTAATGATAAGAGTAGAAGATCAAAGCTGGTCATGCAGTTTTAGAGACAGGGAAATGAATAAATGAGCAGTTGTGATTCTTGCCTTTGGCTAGAAGCTAGAAATGTCCTTGCTTCTGCCCTGGCTGGAGGGAGAAATGCTGGAAGAGGACTCTGTTCCACTTGGGTTTCTTGTCCTTTTTCTTCTCCTATTCAACAACCTACATTAGCAGCACTGCCTAGAAGCTAGACATGAGGACGTGACTGGGACTGACAGGCACCTGGGCATCATGGACTGACTGGTCCATGGTCTGATTGTCCTGCCCCCATGCCTCAACCCTGAAATGCCTTATTAACCTGCAGGTGGGAGTTTCTGGTGGCACTCCTGTTAGTTATTATGCGTTATTCATTAAGCGGCACTGTTTACTGTACAAGAAAAGCCATGAGGTACAACAAAACCTACTATAAGAGTTTATTAAGAGAAGGAACAGAGGGGAATGCTTAGGCCTATGGGAAATGATTGTGCAGGAAAACAGAAGGGATAAGATGGAACCTGCTTTTTATAGGTTTCCCTGTACATGCGCATATGGGTCTACATAGCTATGCCACAAATGCAACAGATTATGTGATCATGTTACCCACAAATTATGTGATCACACAGCGCAATGATTATGTAGGATGTAAGGCCCTGGAATGACGAAGCCTCTTGCTTGGCTACTGGATAGCGCATGTGCAGTCATGTAGCTGGAGGAGTGGCCAGGAATTCTAACAGCTCCATCTCTGAGATCCATGCTTGTTGTCCTTGCTTGCTTCCTCTCTCAAGGTGTTACTACAAACAAACAATAATTCCTTTCTGAAAACTCCACGACCCTGCGATAGGTGAAGTTCATACATACCTCAAATTTGCGAGACAAGAACTCAGAGCCTCTGAGTCAGTGGAAATTTTACATCACTGAGTTTCTGGCAGCCTGGCTTCCTGACTTAAGCCCATCTGAGGCATGAGAAAGCCTCCACTGTTCTCAAGGACCCCCCAATTTCCCCATGTCCTACTTTAGAATTAGTTTGACAGTGTTTTAAAGTCAAAACTACTTTAGTATTCATCTCTCAGTGGGATAGTTCATCTCAATTGTCAACTTGAGGAGATCTGAAATCACCTGGGAAACCACCCTCTACCCATGCCTATTGTTGGATTATGAAGGCTGACTCACACTAAAAGTAGGCTGTCCAATTCCCTGGGTTTAGGTCCTTGACTGCACAAAAATGAGAAAGCTAGCTGAGCATGAACAAGCACTGTTCTCCTCTTTCTGACCACAGCTGCAACGTGAACTTCTGCTTCCCACTCCCGCTGTTGATTTCCCTGACGTAATGGACTGTACCCTAAGCCTATCCTCCCTTAAGTGGCTATTGTTAGGGTATTTTAGGACAGCAACAGGATGCGTAAGACAGTGGATAAGTGACAAAGCATTTTTCACATACCCTGTTTTTCTGCATACCTTACATGAATTGAATTTGTAACTACCAATGCGGAGGCATGACATGGAATGCTCCTCATAAAACAATAGACTTCAGTGGATCCAATGAGATTATTAAATCTTAGCATTTGCCAATATGCAAATACTAGAAGATACAGTCAGAATATGTATGTGTGGGTATGCAGGTACAAGGAGAATTGTGCTAAATTATTCCTAAGACTGGGTCAGTTATGATGATAGCACTTTCTTATCCAAGAAATCATGAATTAGTTATAAAAGTCTGATAGGGTGGTTACTATATTGTAAGCTAACATCATTAACAAAATAGCCACTGTGTTTTATAAGTAGAATTCATGGAACACATAGACCTCTTGATGTTTGTTATAGACAAGATTGACATCTGCTTTTTCTATATTTAAAAAGTAACAAAAGGCTGAAGACATGGCTTGGTGATTTTAGAGTGCATACTGCTCTTCCAGAGGTCCTAGATTCTGTTCCCAGCACCACATCTAGCAGCTTAAAATTGTCGCTCCAGTTCCAGGGCATCTGACACCATCTTCTGGCCTTCATAGGCACACATTCTCATGTCCACAAACCCACATACACACACCCACATAATAAGAATCTTTTATAAGTAATGAAAATAATAATGCCAAAGAGTTTAACATGACTCAAAGTAATAAGAGGGTGGGGGGGAAGTCGGCAACAAAGCCTGTCTCAGCATTTAGTAGTACCAAATATGTCTGAGTCTGTCCCTGGCGGGCCAAGGACACAGAACTCTGAGGTCTAGCTACTATCTGGATGGAACAGAGCTGTCCCCATAGTAGCAGAATTGTCCTCCACAGGGAATAATGAGGAAGAGAGCCCACACCCAGCATGGTCTTTAACGATGTCTATCTCTCTTGGGATGGAGGAGGGCTCCTATTCTTCCCAAGCATTCTTACTGTGTTTGGGAGCCTAGCTGACTACAACACTAAAGGGTCCTGTTGACATAAGACTCCAGGAATAACAAAATCATGACACACATTGATGAAGAGCAGTAAGAAGTTTAGATTGGAGGAAGAGCAAGTAAAATGGGAACAGTTTCTTGAGGTGACAAAGTTGGTACTGTGACCCGTGTGGTGGTCACGTGTTTCAATGGGCAAGAAAACAGTTCGGAAACTATCCATTAAAGGGTGTGCGTAAGCACTGATGATCTCCATAGAAGGGCTGTAGTTCAGTTAGTGGTCTGTACTGACACCGCTGTCTCGGGCTTCCTGACTGTGCTGTGGTTTTGTAGATTGTCACTGGGGGAAGCTGGGAAAGGACATGCCGAGATTGTTATCCATCCTTGCCATGTCAGGGCTTGTTTGACAACACAGGTTCTACTTTTGCAACTTCTGTGCGAGTGTAAACTTATTTCCAAAAGAACTCTGCAAGATTAAATATTAAAAAAAATGATTGTGGGGCTAGAGAGATGGCTCAGAGGTTAAGAGCACTGGCTGCTCTTCCAGAGGTCCTGAGTTCAATTCTCAGCAACCACATGGTGGCTCACAACCATCTATAATTAGATCTTGTGCCTTTTTCTGGTGTGCAGGTATACATGCAGGCAGAACACTGTGTACATAATAAACATTTTTTTTAAAGTGATTGTTTGAAAAGTTATAATCTGAAACAAAATATATAGACATTCCTTGTATGTTCTTATAAATTTTATGTCAGTTTCGGCGGGGCGGTGGTGGCCCACGCCTTTAATCCCAACACTCAGGAGGCAGAGCCAGGCGGATCTCTGTGAGTTCAAGGCCAGCCTGGGCTACCAAGTGAGTTCCAGGAAATGTGCAAAGCTACACAGAGAAACCCTATCTCAAAAAAACAAAAAATAAAAAAAAAATAAATAAATAAATTTTATGTCAGTTTCAAATTATGTCAAAATTTAAAAATTTGCAAACCAATAGGATATTGGTTTGCTTCTGGAACATTCAGAGAATTAGGCTCTGGGGCATGCAGAGGGCTGTAGCACTAAAATGATGCTATAGACCTGGTCTATTGGGAATGCACTGCCTGCTATGATTGAGTGCACCCCCCAAGGCTTCCAGCGCAATGCCAAGGACATGGTCTACTGTGGATGGTACCGTCTACTGTGAGAGGGTACAATCCTGAAGCTTCCAGCAGTGGCACTGTGGACACAGAACATCAAGGCTGAAATCATCTATCACTATGTCTCAGGGAGCCAAATGTAATTATTTCACATGTCCAAAAAAGGTGTCTGTATGTTTCCCCATTTCTCCACTGGAGTTCTGATTCAGACGGATGATAGCTGAGATGTGATGTAGGTTTACCTGCCAAGGACAACAGGAATGTGATTGTGCGCCATGTCTATCCTTCATAAAGAAAGGCTGTCCCTCAAAAGATGAGATTCACTAAGCATATTGAGGAGTTACTAAAACTATATCATCAAAAAAGACCAACAAAGGTCTTCTACAAACAAGTGCCAGAAGGCTGTCCTTGCCCACGTCATTCTCCTGCCAACTGGGCTAATTCTCATCTGAATGAAAAAAAGATGGATCAGGTCAAGGAAATCATCAGTGAGGCCAGGAGGCTGAGGTCCAGCAATAGACCAGGCTTTCTCAGCAAGGGTATCCCACAGGTGGGTATAAGACAAAACTCTTGACACTCAAGGAAGAAGTTGCTTCCTGAGAAGGAGACAGTAAACCTAGGCTTGCGCTAACTGCAAAGATGGGAATGTGGACCCCATGCACTGCATGTGAACCTTATTGTACTCCCTCATTCTTAACAAAAAAGCAATCAGGTCTCTAGCAGAGACAGGTTTGTAACACTTCTACTTCTTCTGCTTAATAATTGAAGCAGGCATAGTAAAAATGATAGGGATGAAATACTCATAAATTATGCAAAAGCAAATGAGAGGAAAAAGAAATCTCCTAAGGAAGGACTAATACTTAAAAAGAAAATAAATATTATTAATAATAAAATTGAGGTAAAAATCATTGAGGACATAAAGTTTGTTCTGCAACTACAAATGACTCACATGAAAATTATTCAAGCCTTTATTAGTATACAAATGTAAATTTAGATGTGTTAATCTTGCCGAGTTTCACAAGCGTCATCCAGACTTTCAGTTCACCGTCAATCTCTCAGGCAAATATGACCCAGCTTAGTGCAAATCCTCTAACACTGGAGTATTCCACCATGAACATATTGTTATCGATCTTGCTAGAATAACTCAAAGAATTGAAGGTCTGTTATTTTTGTATAAATAAGTGAATTTCACCAAATGTGAATATACCATTACTCTAATATGTTGTCAAGTAAAAATAATTAATGTTACCCACTACCTGTCCATTTTGAAACTAAAGGCATTAGATACTGTGAACAAATTTATGAGGAATTTTGACATCTGAGCCAAACATGTTTCCATCCTGAGAAGTAAATAATACATAACTATATTGACATACTTTCATAGATTTATCTTTTTTTTTTTTTTTTTTTTAGACAGGGTCTTGCCACACAGCCAGATTGTAAAGTCACTATGTATCCCATTTGGCCTCAAAATCACAATCCTCCTGCCGTAGTCTATTGAGTACTGAGATTTTCAGGGGCGGGTGTGTGTGTGTGTGTGTGTGTGTGTGTGTGTGTGTGTGTGTGTGTGTGGTATTTAACGGGAAAAGATCAAAGAGTTTCCAGACAACACTTGGTGCTGCAGTGATATTGAGAGAGCATTATCTTAGAAGAATTCCCTAAGAATATTACCACTGTTTCTTCACATTCTTTAAAGATTTGTTTTTATTTTTTAATTATGTGTGCGCACTGGGGGTGGGGTGGGGGTATCATGTACATGAGTGCAGTTGCCCATAGAGGCCAGAAGAGGGCACTAAATCCCTCTGAAGCTGGAATTACAGGTGGTTGTGAGCCACTGGACATGGGTGATGGGGACTGAACTTGGGTCCTTCTCAAGAGCAGTATGTACTCTTACCAGGTGAGCCATCTCTCCAGCTTGTACTTTAAAAAAAATGTACTACTGTACTACTGTACAGTAACTACTGTAACTACTACTGTCTCCCAAAGAGAAAAGAAAAGCCATTGTTTAAGTTACAGAACTATCAGGGAATTTCATGATTTGTATATCAGTTAAAACTAATTAAATTAAATTAGCTGTATGAGTGGAAATAGTGTAAGTGATCAAATCTAAGATGCTTGGGAAAAAAACAGGTTATAAAATTATGTAACTATTAATACGTGAAAGAAAAAATACTTCTGCTTTTATGACCCAAACGAGTATAATTCATCTCCTTCTACAAAGATTATGTAGAATCATGTAACCTTATGATTATCTGACTTTTGTCAAAAATATTTGCCAATTGCCATAAATATGAACTTTCTATACAGTCCACACACAAAATCTGGTTTAAATCAGAGGCTGAGGAGCTGCTGAGAGAAGAGCCATGGCTAAATGGAGAACAGGTGACTCGTCAGAGAAGTGACTTGGAGGGAAAGTTTGTGTTTAGTCACATCCCGGGGCCTTCCAGATAAAATTAAAAAGAAACTCCCCAGAGTAGAGAACAGTGACACATGTCTGTGGTCCCAGCACACATTAGACTGAAGGATGATGAGTTCTAGGTCTATTTGGGACACATAGAGAGATCCTACTTTTAAAAAAAGTTTTTAACACTCTAGAATCAACGAGGTCCAAGAGAGCTCCTTATGTAGTCATAGAGATGTGTCTGACAATGTTTATCCAACAGATTGAGGTTATTGGCCAAGGACCTCAAGTGCCACGTTTCATTCTTAGGCAGAGGGAGGAACCAAAGAAATAGAGCCTAGATTCAGAGTTGACCTCCTGTCCCAGTAAAGAACTCCACTAGAAACCTTTAATAATAGGCACATGGGAATACCAACCACTATATGAACACACATGTGATAAGGAAGAGACCCTTCAGGTTTGAGATGAGCACACACAGAGTTGCCCAAAGCATGCTGGGTATAGTTTATGTTTTAATATTCTGCTACCAATACTTGTTCTTTATTTTAATTGTTTCAGTTCTTTTTATCTTTTTTGGAGGAGGGGCTGGTTCTTAAGGCCTCCTGAATTGAGTGATTTCCATCGCTAATAAAAGTTCAGGGATTCATTCATTAATAATTAGTAATATTAATTACTAATCCAGTATTTGCATTAATTATTGAAGCATATGAGAAACACAGAACATCTCAGAAAAAATGAAACAAAATATCTCATAATTCCTCCATGCAAAAATGAGGTAAGCATCATAAAATTTTGATATATAGGCCTTCAGCATTTTTCATATTTCATAGACAGACATATATACCATTATTATAAAAGTATTAAAATATAGTCTATACCCTTCAACAGATGATCACATTATCATAATTATTCATTCATCTTTCCTGCTCAGTCAGGCAAGGACGGTATTTTATTTACTATCACATACTAACTATCTAACATAATACACCTAGAATAAGGAAAGAGTATGTGGGGGAACAGTGGTTGATATGTAAAGTGAAAAAATTAACAAAGAAAGAAAGAAAGAAACGAGTATGTAGTATATCCATAGCTTGTACACAATTACACACATAGTTAAACTCACATCACACACACACATCTATACTCACAGATAAACACATTCTTACACTCAGTCATATATACTTGCATACACTCAAACATACACACTCACAAACATACACACTCTTATATACATACACTAATACACACAAATCACTCCATAGCAAGCTGCAATAATTTAGAGACACACACACAATTATGTTTATTTTTCTTTACCCATAGCAAAACTGTATCATATTATTGTTTAAGAATCATAGCCATTTTGATAGAATTGGCTAGTCTCTGATTTTTCTACCTCTGTATTTCTATGCTATTAAGCTTGACTAATTTTTATTTGGACCATTTGTATTTGCAAAGTAAACACCACGCCCTCAGTGATTAGCAGAGGCAATGCCTTTGCTAATCTGAATTGCTTCCTGGGAAACTTGAGCTAGTGTTGTGTTTATTCCATTATTAGCCTGCTCTTTTTTGGCACAGTAGGTCAGCTTGTTTCAATCAAACGCTTACTGAGGGAGGACATTATGCATAGTGGGCATCTGAGCTGGGTACCACTCACGGGATTCCTCCTTGCCCTTGAGTATGTGATGAGCAAGTTTGAAGATGAACCATAGAGAGGAAAATGCTAGCATACAAATTCCAGCCTGGCTCCTCTAATTACCTAGTGACCTTTAGCAAGACAATAAATCCCATGGCTTTGAGCTCCTCGTTTAGTAAAAAAAAAAAAAAAAAATGCCAATTAGTCTTGTCAGATTGTGCAAAGCTCCAATATTACAAAAATATGTAAAAGCACTCTATAAATATAAATGTGCATTATTGTTGTTGTTCTTGCCTCTGCCTTCTTAGGGAACATTGCATCCATCCATCATCAGTTTGGAAGCAAATTGGCAAAGACAGCTTCCTTGTCAAGGCTAAGGTAAAACACAAGAGAGTCTTGATGTGCCCAGGAGAGACACATGGCTCTGGAAGGTTACTCTTTCTGAGAAGTTAACGAAGCTAAGCATGGACTTACTCCACTGACACTGTGATGCCATCCTCAGTATAACCCAATTTGCTCCACAAGTCTTCCCACAGAAGTGGGGATTTGTGCCACAAAAGGAAACACGTTCAGTTCCCTCTCACGAGTTATTCAAACATGGAGCATGTTGACCTGCATGAAAAGAAGCCTGGCAATTGAGAAAGGGCTGGGAAGGAATCCTAAATGAGCCAGAACACTGGCAATCTCATTTTAAATTTTAGAGAGAAAAATAGAGACCTTTAAAAAATGTCTCTTGTGTAGTCTTCCTTTCCAGACTTTATACCATCCAGACTAGTGCTGGAATGCAGCACTTCCCATCCTTGGCATCCCCGCCATTTGAGAAGTGTGTGTCTCAGACGGCATTGCATGAGGATGCAAAATGCTTGCTAGCCAATTACATTGATTTTGTTCACATGAAAGCACCTAAATATGGCATAATATTTTAGGACTATCCAAACATTAACACAATTATCCTTATTTACAATGGAGACTCCTTGCACACATGTGCACACAAATCCAGATAATAGATAAAATGGTACTACTGAGCTTGTATTTCTTAAATTATGGCCCTTGAGTCCCAGGGTCCTAACAGTCATTTCCATTGAATTTTTTATTCATTTTAGCCAATAACTGCCCCAGCAAATCCAGTAGAAACTTTGTATCAACTTTGAGTCTACACCCAAGTTGATCAGACACTCTGGCTACTATACTATAACTAATATAAAAGCAAATCATTTCTATCCTAGAGGCAGAATTCAAAACTTAGTGAACTAATAACTCAAAATTAATTCATATAAGTTAAAGAGTCGGGAACACCAATTTTCTTGAACTAATTTTATGGCCTTGGGAATTTAGACTCAGCATTGCAAGTTATTGGTCTGGGATTGGGAGTTGGATCTTGTGGCTGCCAGTAGAATATTTCTTTGCTGTCCACTAAAACCCAACACAGACATGGGGGGTGGGGGTCAAAATAAGCTGCCTGGTTCAATGAGATGGCTCAGCAGATAAAGGCATTCCTTGTCAAACCTTATAACATGAGCGTAATCCCCAGACCCTACATGGTAGAAAGAGAGCATACCTCCCACATGGCCTCTGACCTCCACACTCATGAGCTAGAACATGCACATGTGCACACACACACACACACACACACACACACACACACACACACACACACACTTAACTAAAAATGTTTAAAAAGAGAGAAAAAAAGAAAGGGGGCTACCTAGACAATATTAAAAAAAATAAATCTCCTGTGTGCTCAGCAGACAGTAGAAGGCCCATGCAGTATGCTTGCAGGGCCACACTTACCCTTGTTGGGGGATACAAAGATGAGACAGACAAATTCCCTGCCTTCAGAGAACACTAAGCCTAATGGGATAATATATTTACATAAATGAGGAATACAAAATTAGAAGTTAAGTGCTGTCAAAGACATAAAGATGATGAGCTCCTGCAGAGGTTACTAAATACAAAGTTTTGATGGTTTTAGTTTCAGGCCAAACAATTCATTAGCATATTAAAAGGCATGTGTTACTAGAGCACCCAGCCGGCTCTATTCAATAATGGGCGCTTTCACCTGTGAGTGCAAATTCTTCTCTTCCTGTGTTTTTATCTTCTGGCATGGCAGTCCTATGCAGCAATGAATTAAGTCTCAGGGCAAACAATGGTTGCCTCCATGTGTTTTTCCTGGGCGTCTCAGTCAACAACCACCTTTGAGAATCTCACAGTAGGACACATGCCTGCTGTTCTCATTAAAGCTGGAGGTTGTAGCCTCGTAGCCAGGCAATTTTGTTGAGAGAAAATATTCATGACACTAAAAGGTACTAAAAAAAAAAAAAAAAAAAAAAAGCCTTGATTTGTGGGAAGCTACTGTAATAGGGGCTATGGTGAGGGGCAGAGAGATCAGACTCAATTCCCAGGCCGTAAGGACAGCTGGAGATTTATAAGGGATCAGGGTAGGGCTAACAAATAGGAAATTAAGAGATAACATGAAAGGGAGAGGGATTCTTGCTAGACCGACTCAACAGTATCTTGCTGAAGGCAGATCAGTGGAGTGAAATGCCAAGGATGAGAGGTTTCTGCTGAACAAGTTGGCAGGATTTTTATTAACACCGGACTAAATGGGTCATGGTCAGAGCCCAAGGTTAGGGCTCGTCAAAAACAGAGCTCAAGAGGAGAGAAGTTTTGATCAATGCGTTGGTCTTATCTTCCTCTCTGTCCTTTTATGTCCTAGCATTCTGCCATATTCTCTTTATATTTAGTTCAAAACAAACAGCATGAGATTCCCAACTATCTCATTTACGTGCCACTTTCTTGACTCTGTCCTGGCTGCTCTTTCCTTCTGAAATGTCTTCCTGTCTCTTTGTTCCCTTGGCATGATTTCCTTCAGTAACCCTTCCTAACATTCCACTCTGCTACCTAATTCCATGTTGTCTGGTTGGGTCTGACAGGGACACAAGCAGGTATAAGAGGCTAGAGTGGAAGCTAGCTGCTGCTTTTGCGAACAGAATGGACTGGCTGTCACCTGAGGTGTTATTCTAAAAACAATAAACAGATAGATAGATAGATAGATAGATAGATAGATAGATAGATAGATAGATAGACAGACAATCAGATGATAGATTGATAGATAGATGGATGGATGGATAGATAGATAGATAGACAGATGATAGATGGATAGATGGATGGATGGATAGATGATAGATAGATAGATAGATAGATAGATAGATAGATAGATAGATAGATAGATAGATAAGCAAGATAGATCAGTAGTGTCAAAGTAGGCAGTAGTGGAGCTTGAAAGGCAAATACAGCTTCTTCCCAGAAATAAATTTAAACTATTGTCTTAGAGTTTCTATTGATGTGATAAAAAACAGAAACAAAAACAAAAACAAACCAAAAAAAGAACACCACGACCACAAACAACTTGGGGAGGAAAGCATTTATTTCAGCCTACAACTCTCAGGTCATGTTTCACTGCTGAGGAAACTCAGCGCAGGAACTCAAACAGGGCAGGAACACAGAGGGAGAAGCAAATGTAAAGGCCATGGAAGAGTACTGTTTACTCCCCATGGATTGCTGAACCTGCTTTCTTCATGACACCTGGGACTACTAACCCAGGGGTGGCACCACCCTCAGTGAGCTGGACTCTTCCACATCAATCATCAATAAAAAAATAATAATAATAATGCACCACAGGCCAATGCATGGGCCAATCTGGTGGGGATATTTTCTCAATTAAGGTTCCTCCTTCTGAAATGGCTCTAGCTTGTACCAGTTGACAGAAAACTAGCCAGAACAAGAGGGTTCTTGTGAATCCATCTTGGCATGAATATGCTTAATTGCCTGGCAATATCATAGGATTAACTCAGGTGAATTCTGCCTCCCATGAGTTTTCATTGAGGACCTTTGAATTCAAGTCTGTACTCAACTACTAGAACAGCTAAGAGAGATGGCTGGCCCTCTGCTTTAATCCATGTCTCACTCACTTTTCCAGCATGCTTACGTTTATTTATTGTGACATGCCTGAATTTTCCAGCATGCCTAAATTTATTGCATGCAACTGGTCTGCACTATTTAATCATCAGACTTGGAAGGCTGGGGAAATGGCTTACTGATGTAGATGTGCAAATCTTTGATGGTTTCCTTGGAATCCCAAAGTAAGAGTGATTAGAAAGAGTGTGGGACTGTGGAGTCCATTTTGAACTAAAAACAGTTGAAGGAAATCAGACACAGGAAGAATTTTCCTGCTAGCTGTCAACAAAGAGTATGCATTTCCTTTTCTGACAGGGTCCCAAGCTGGAGTAGAAAGATGCATCTTATCACTGGAGATGGAAAGCCCCATTTTAAAAGCTGCTCTTAAAAAAATTATGTGCTCAAGGAAGGCAAGTCTATGATGTAAATCAGAATGGGCAGAGACTGATTCAGGGTTCAAGTACTTCCCGAGGCTGTCTCTGCCATATTCAAGTTGTATTGGCTTCCTGTCAAATAAAAAAAAAAAAAAGCGTGCCTTCATAAAAGGAATGACCTGCTTACCTGGTTACTGTTGTTAAATTAGCTGCTTTAATAAAAGAGATTGTGTGTATAGATTAAAACCCTGGAGATGACCATTCCAATCAACTGAAGTTCAGTCTACTCTCCACCCACTCTGTGTTCATGGAATTCATCTCCAGCTATGTCATGTTTAGCCCTGCCTAAAATGGCATTAATGAATAGCCACAACATTTATTGTTAAGACTTGACCAAGAAGATTAAGTGGAATGTTGATAAACAGACGCCAAAGGTAGGATGAAATGCAAGAGTTAAAACGTATAATCACTCATTCAACTAGAATGATATGTATGAAGAACTGAGCATGGGTTCTGCACTGTATTTAAGCATGAAGGATACTTCAGGAAATAAGGCAACCTCCCCTTCAATGCAGTTTACAACTTACTAGGGGAGAAGGCAACAACAACTGAGCAAAAACAGCAAAGACATAAATGTGAAGTATTTCTTAAAGGAAAAAAAAAAGTATTTGAAAATACTAACGAAAGCCAAACTAGGTTAGCTTTGATCTGCTAAGGTTCCATATGCCAAGTCCAATCTCTGTCTCCTCACCCCCACCCCCACCCCGCATCCTCCAGAGGTCCTGAGAACTCCTGCCAGGAGTGTGACAGCTTTTCTACACACTTGGAGCTCAGCTGAAAAAGGCCATGTTCCCTGTAGGCTGAAAAAGGCTAATCTTCCAGTGTCATAGACTCTGTCCCATTGGACATGGGACACATTTAGCCCTCTCCAGTCTTTAGCAGAGATTCTAACAGTCTTCCCATAGCTTGTGGAATTAAAGAAAAAAAGATGCTTTTGCTGAAAGAGCAAATTTCAAACACATATATTGCAAGCCCATAGGATGGCATACCAGGTGCCTCAATATTTCAATATGGGTTATTTTTAAAGCATTCTGTACAAACAAGTGGATGACATTGGATGTATTTCGATGAGGAGAAATCAAGCTTTGATGTGTTTAAACACAGCATCTTTGGCTTAACTGAGCACCAGAGCACATTTTCTCATGCTATATTTAGGCAGCAGCTTTCCATGTTTAAGAGATTGTGAATTATTGAAAAGCACTTTGCAAAAATTTGGCAGAAATCCCTAAGCCACAGTCTGAACGAGGTTTTTCAACTTCTGCAATTTTGTCCGTAGAGCCCCATGTGCAAGGAGTGCTCACAGAAATCAGAGCACTAACCAGAGGGAGGATTTTGTAATTAAGTAGCCAAATCAGTGACAGGGCAAAATACAGGAGACAGAATATCAGATTAGATGTGGAGAACCTAGGGGACATTTTTAATTTTTATTATTTTTTTTAAATTATGTGTATGTGTGTAGAGTATGTGCATGTGAGTGCAGGTGTCCAAGGAGGCCAGAGGAACATATTGAAATACTCAGCTCCTCCTGGAGCTGGAGTATCAGAACCACCCAGCCTGGATATTGGCCACTGAGTTCAGGCCCTCTGCATAAGCAGTACATGCTCTTAACCACCAAGTCCTCTTCTATCCCTAAGAACCATGTGTTTTGATTCCAATTTTACAACCAGAAAACCAGGAGGCCCCAGATAGCATCTAACTCCTCTGTGTTTCATTTTTCTTCTATAAAGTGGAGCAAACCTGTCTCAGAGTATTGGCCAGGGTATTATAAAAAAAAAAAGAATGAGCTAGGTGGTAGTGGCTTACACCTTTAATCCCAGTACTTGGGAGGCAGAAGCAGGCAGATCTCTGTGAGTTCAAAGCCAGCCTGGTCTACAGAGCTAGTTCCAGAACAACCAAGGCTGTTACACAGAGAAACCATGTCAAGAAAACAAAACAAATGTGTATGTGTATATATATTCACATCTATGTATATACTATTATTATTGTATGGACATATATATACTATTGTTATTTTATATATACTAATATGCATCTACTAAAATACAAATACACAGACTAAACATATATTTAATATTAGCACATTGATCTTTGTATACAAATAGTATATGTGTGCATGTATATACTATTCCAACTTAAAAAAAAATCAGAGATGAACGAATCCCATAATTCCTGCTTCTCAGAACTTCAAGATTGCTCTTTGGGCCTGACTGGTGCCCAAGACCTATTGTTTCTCTTATAAAGTATTTCATCAATTCCAAAAGAGTTTTTGGCAATTTTTTTGGCAATCTTTCTTCATAATGTCTTTCTTAGTCTATATGAATCTTAGTTCTCAGTTACAGCTTGAAATATTTTCTGTTACACTTAGGAATCTCACATTTCCTTCTAATTTTTTAGCATAGGGACCCTATATCCTTCTAGATATTTGTACAAATTCTGGCTAACAGATATTTCCTTCCTAACATGTTAATCTTCTCCTGGCTTCACTACCTTAGAAATCTACCATATTGTCTTCTATCTGCCATGTTCCCCATGTTGGGAGTTGGGATGACCTAGTCCTTTTCTGTTGCTATAATAAAATGCCACAGAGTGGTTGATTTTAAAGAAAAAATTATTACTTACGTTTCTAAAGGCTGGGAAGCCAAAGAGCTTGGCACAATATTTGGTGAGAGCCTCTCTGCTGTGCCATACATGGTAGAAGAACACTTAGGGACATAGGAGACAAAACAACCAATCATATGACCCATCCATTTCTCAGGGACTCACTCCTGTAAAAAAAAAAAAAAAAAAAAAAAAAAAAAAAAAAAAAAAAAAAAAACTAGTCCATCCTAAGATAAATGGTCCACCCTTTCATTCTGTTATAATGCAGCTGTGAGTATTAGCACTAACCTGCTCCACTCTGCTGCCCTCTCCTTAGAAGCATATCCTAGATGGCCACTGGAAGGCATCTTCACCCAGTAGAAGTGCTCCAAAGAATATCATTGCCTGTAGGCATCTTCTCCCTCAAATACCTCCCCTCACTACATCACATTTACAGACTAAAGAAGACTCGATGGCTGAACCGATACTCAATTTTTCTTTTGTTAACTTCTACATATGTGAATTTATCTCACATGCCCCTTCTATCTAATTTTATCACATTGGTGTTATATTCCAATAGTCTATCACAGATGGTAAGAATTATGCTGAACTTAATTCTGTATTAGAAAG
Source organism: Peromyscus maniculatus bairdii (assembly GCF_049852395.1). NCBI lineage: Eukaryota > Metazoa > Chordata > Mammalia > Rodentia > Cricetidae > Peromyscus > Peromyscus maniculatus. Next base: position 41,601,366 of record NC_134868.1, read on the forward strand.
GAATTTGACCATCAGTATTAGGGCATTTTTCTCTTGTTTGACATTCATCATTTTCTATCTAAATGGGCACACAGATTGTGCTTTCAATTGTGAAGGTGAGTGTGTGTGTGTGTGTGTGTGTGTGTGTGTGTGTGTGTGTGTGCATGCGCACATTATATACATGTGTCTGTGGTGCACACTTTTGTGGAAGTACATGTGGAGGTTAGAGGTTGATGTGTAGTGTCTTCATAACTCCCCACCTCATTTTTTTTACATGTTCTCTCATTGAACCTGGAGCTCATTGACATGCTAGGCTGACTGGTCAGAAAACTCCAGGCACCATGAACATGTGCCATCACATCCGGCTTTTCAGGAAGTGCTAGGGCCTCGAACTCAGGTCCTGATACTTGCCTGCCAAGTACTTTTCTAATGGGACAATCTCACCAGCTCTGAAAGTAGCTTTTAAGACAAGAAAACATGGCTAGGCCCAAACCAGTCACATTCTTAAGCCCATGACAGAAGCACTTGCTTGCTTAGACTCTTTCTCACTGCCATGTCCTAAATCCAAATTAGGAAAAAAAAAATCTAATGAGGACCCTAAAGTCATATATTTGAAGAAAATGGTCTTTTCTTCATGAAATTCTTCTTTCCCCCCCTCTCCTGATGTCTATTCATTTGTGCATATAGAGACTTTGAAAATAAACCAAGTCTGGTATAGAAACAAAGGAACAACTTGACCTTGAACATAACTCAGCCTTTATATTCTACTTCTAAATTGGTAAAGACAGTGAAGGACTCTTCAAAGATGGGACTAACACAATGCCAGTGTGGGGAGCTTTGAAGGGTAAAGTGCCTGCTTTTTTAAACAATAAATGGCAAGCGTAGAAAAGAGACTGTGCAGGAAAACAACAGAGTAAGATTGTGTGAAACTTACATTCATATCATGATAGAGACACTTACAGGCTGATTCAAATGCCAGGCTGAACCTGATCAAGGAAATTTAACACTCCTTGATAGTCAATCATATTAAAGGAACATTAGTATTTGAAGAATGAAGCTATTTCTAATCCTATTTTACAAAGCGTTCTTATCCTTCAAATATTAATACTGGTGTGTTTGAGTAGAATCGTACAAAATCTGCTTCATAATAATTCAGCGGTAGAGTGGCATCGGGAGAGTTAAAGGGAAAACAGGGTTGTCAGTAGCTTGATTGCTGAAATTGGGAGATGGTACAGGAGGCTTTATTGCGCTATTCTCTATGTTTTTACATACACTTAGAATTTTCCATGTTAAAATGCTTGAAAAGGCAGCTGAATCTTAATGCGGTAACTGAATACATATTCGTCTTTTCCACTAACTGTGTTGACGTACTGTAGACTTAGTCTGAGCAAGGGATTGATTTATTCTTTCCTTTATTTACCAAGCACAGAAAAGCAAAGGGACACAGACATTAACACTGATGTAAGCTCTGCAATGGCACTCACCACAGAAGCTATTTGCTTTGTGTCACACCACAGAGTGGAGAAAATGCACAGTGTTGTCCTTTGAGTTGAATAGGATAGGCTGCTTTCTTCTATGGAAGAGCAATAAAGAAAAATGCAACAAAATGATCTGCCCTTGCATAGAAGCATAATGACTTTGAGCCACGATTCAGTTCTCTGTGCAGGAAAGAAGATGGCTCCTACACCAATGAGGAGATAAGCTGTAGCTAGAATTTATTGTCTAATCCATTGAAATGCAACTGCAAAGGAAAACATACACAGATGGCTCTGATAGTTTCTATAATACTTTAGGTCTTTAAAAAACTCATACAAAGAAATTAAATTTGTAGACCAGACACATAGCTGTTCGTTATGATTTACTTCATGTTTCTTTTCTGATCACCTTACTCTCAGAAACATTTAAGGCTTTCCTCAGTCTGCTTACATGCATCTTGAGAATTAGAATAAATACAATCAATACACTTGTAAACTCTGGGAGCCAGAGAAAGCCTTTTACAAGTACTGTGATTGATGGGGCCGTGGGAGAGCCGCTTTCTCTGCTTCCCCTCACACTATCCAACCGCATCAGCTACAACGTAGGAAAAGAAACTGAAGATGCAATCAGACTACTAAGTGTCACAGGTTAAAATGTGAACACTTTCAGGGAGCTCGGATACCAGCTGCCACTCAACTGACTGTGTCATAAGGGATGTTCCATCTGCGTAAGACCCAGTGCACTCATTCCAATATGAAAACTCCTCACCGGTGAGGTCCATGTTTGATTTTCCATAAATGCTTGTATCCACTGAACCTCTAGATAAACTGAATGCATAGCATGACTCACAAATACATGTGCTGCCACTTAATGTATGCTGTCCCAGATTCATTAGATAATTAACTAACAATTTGTTTTTACCATGTGACACACACTGTGAAGAGACCATGCTTCGAACTTTCACTTTGATCATTTTTGCCAAGGTCATGCTTCCTGGTACTGAGGCAGAGGAGAGAGATGGAGAGCTACAAGAAAGAAAAAAAAAAGAGCCCTCGTTCGCTAGTCAGACTGAAACCTTTCACTAGCTGGGAATCAAGAATTCCAGCACAATTAACATTTGCTATGAAGGTTGCCCACATAGAGACAATATTTCTTTTATATAGGAATATTTCAAAATAAGAATGTTAAAAAAGCAATAAACAAGGCTCAGACTTGAGCATTTATGACCTCAAATATTGCCTTCCTCCTCTTCTGGATATTTTCTAAGAACCTCACAAACAAGACTATTAACATTTTTATCCACTGAAAAGAGAATAATTTATTCACTATCTGCAGTTTTATTTACGTCAGGCCAAATAGATGAGCTTCACTTTAATTCCAGAATTATATAAAAGCAGTCTAATGGCCCTGATGAGATCAGTAAAATGCAGATGTTTCTCCACAAACAATGGGGCTCTGCCCTGGTAAACCGATCATGGGTTTAAAACACACAGAGTTGGCAATGCATGTAGATTCCTTGAACTACAGAATATCATAGTTTACCTGCTTATTGCCCATAGGAGTGGCATTTGCTAACTAGCTTTCTGGGCCTGCCTCATTTCTTCAACATAAAGCCCTCTAGACCCATCCAGGCTTCAATCATCAATCTTTGCCTCTGAAGGAGTGTTGGAAACTGATTTTTGATGCCCTGTGCATGCTTTTACTCAACAGCATCTCACTCCTCATGTGTCTTCTTATTTGATTTCATCTTCTTAGCTTTTTAAGACAAAGTCTCATTATATAGCTAGATAGCCCAGGTTCTGCCTCAAACTCAAGATCCTCCTGCCTCAGACTCATGACCACTAGGATTATAGACATACCAGCATGCGTGATTACATATTAGCATACTACAAAGTTTAATTTGCCATCATTCTGCTCTGTATGTGACAATAAAGTATGGAACCTCTGTTGAGAAATCCACACCGAGACTCCCCAGTGGGCCTTATCCCCCCCCTCCCCCGAGGGTCACTGTTTCTAATAACCCCTGTGCTTAAATCTATATTAAAATATCATTTTAACAAATTCAACTTTGTTTCTATTTGTTCTTCTTTAAATTCTTTTCTGTGGTGAAGCTAGGGTTTACTTGAGCAGAGATCACTAAAGGGTAAGTGAATAACCCAAGACGGCTGTGAACCATGCTACCATATTGCCTTCCAAAAAGTCTGCAAACTTTTGCAATTCCAAAGGATATAAGAAGGTATACTTTTCTCTATCTACACATGGACTGTACCACGCCTTTTCAGCTTTCTGATACGTGAGTGCTGAGTGATATTTTATTGCTGTTTTCATTGGAATCCCCCTTCAAATTTGTGAATTTAACCAGCTTTTCATGATTGACAATCATTGTGTTTGCTTTCCTGATCATGATTTATTTAAATTCTACCTTGAATATTTCTGTTATTTTTCCTTATTACTTCACAGGTAATATATTTATTACAGAAATTTCCCCATACATGACCTCTTTCCCATATCTCAAGTTACCTTTTACAAAACTGATAATTTTGTTTTTTTCCACAGAATTGCCACCATTTGAAATTACTTTATTTTTTTCTTGTCTATGTCTTTCAACAGAATGTAAATGTCTTAGAAGAAAAGAAAACTTTCCTTTTTCTTCTCTAATTTCCTTTACCTATAGCAGTCAGTGCCTAACACAAGAATGAGCCTTAGCAGTTAATATGGATAGCCCAGAGTCTCTAAAACCATTTTCATTATCCTGTTCCCTTAATTATACTTGCCCTTGTCAGGCTACCTGTCTAGGATGTGATTCATTCATACATGAATAAGTTCTGTATGGGTGTAGATAGGAAAGCAATGAACAACTCTCGTGGGGCTTCTAGGAATTGGATTACAGGTAACAATGGTAGTAGGCATTGGTCATAAAGCCAGGTGGGGGATGAAGAGGGCAGATGGAAGGAAAGCTAAGGACCTAGAGATAGAGGTGAGAAGGACATTTACAGGTGAATGATCTGGTGTTAGGCAAGACTACAATGGGCATTTGAGTTACAGACAGGAACAAACTGGGTTGATAATAGGGAGGTGGGGTGGTGAGCAGGTTGTGGAAAACTTACACGTGCTACATGGAATTTACTTGTTCCTTGTAGGAAATGTGTGGAGAAACGTGGAGTCATCACAAGTATTTTGGTGAGAGAGGCAGACGTAAATCTACAATCAGGAAGAACACTCTGGTGGTAATGCCATGAATTAACTAGAGGGGAAAGAGAAGACTATTAATAACAGTTCTTCTCACAGCTCTAAAATAACTTGTGCCAAACCAGTCCAAGTATATTTTATGGACAACAATTTTAATAGAACTAGCAGAGTCAGCAGCACACATTTCCCAAATCAGATGACAGAGCACTCTTATTTCGATCCGTTAGCTTTTGCTGCCCAAAGTTTTGTGTGTGTTGAAGAGTAAAATACTTGAGTTGCATTCATTTCCTCAATAAAATGTATGCTTAAATTGATTGAGTTCCATTTATTTCCTGCCAAACTATATCAGCTTCCTATTCTAACCTAATATTTCTGAAATGCTGAGAATTTTATGAGCCAAGTACTTTGAATGACCTACAGCCTAGAAATGAGTTTAAGACTAATTGGTTAATATTAGGAAATAATAGCACCTAACCTAAGCCAGTCACCTTTTCTCTTTAGAATAGATATGCCTACGTGGTGAAGCCAAGGCCAAGAATGGGATGGATATGTCTCTTGCAGCAGTTTAATAAATCTCAGATAAGACCCTTTGGCATGAGTTTTCCAATCTGAACCAGCTATCGATCAGCTAAAGTGGTTCATTGGCACATCTCCCTTTGAAAAGGGAGATCTCCAGAAATCATTAGATTCTCCTTGATTAAAAACAGTCTCCTCCGACAGGCCGACCCATACGTTATTGAGAGGGAGTAGTAAGTTAAAAGGACATGACTTTAGAGTTTCAGATGTTCCAACAGTCAAATCCCTACTGTGCCACTTACTAGTTGAGTAATATCCACTTAATAAATGTTGGAGAATTATTTTATGCCAACAATGGATCTAGACATTAGGGATTACAAAGCCATTGCTTTAAAGAAACATCTGTCTAGTAAGACAATAATATAAATAATGTAGAGTAGAGGAAAAGACTGAAAGCATTGACTACACAGACAAGAAGGTAGCCAAAGAAGGGAACTAAATAAAAGATGCTTCATGGACCAAAGGCATATAAAGTGGTGAGTCATACCTATGATTACTAAATCTTATGATCTAAAAGTTAGTAAGATGTGGTTCATTCCCATACCATGCAAACAAAGAATTAGTCTAATTATACCATTGTAATTTCTCATATCAAAGAGAATATAAGACACATAACTAGAGTGGTATCTAACATATGGTTTAAAAATGAAATAAAAGAAGTGTTTGAGAGGTAAAGCTAGGGAAACAAGTATAGGATATGTTGTGCTTAAGTTTGTGTTCTAAGATTTGTTCTTTTTGCTTTCTTCTATATAGTTTCCAAATTTACCTAAGTGCTATGCCTTGGCTGTGATTTGCGTGTGTGTCTTGGTGGCTTGGTCTCCTGTGTGGTGACACTGAGATGATAGAATCCTTAAGAAGTGAGACCTGGCAGAAAGCAATTAGGTTACTGTGGCGCCACCCTCATGAGTGGATTGATGTTCCTCCAAGGACTGGAGAGGTTACTACAAAAGGACCAAGCCTGGCTCCTTGTCTGTCTTGTGTCTCAGTTTACCATGTGAGTTCTGCTGTACTTGCTCACAGCTCTGAGAAAGCCACCCATCATGAGGCCTTCACCAGAGCTGAGCAGATACAGACTCCATGAAACTCCGGAACCATATGCTACATTAACCTTGTTTCTTTAGGAAAGTTTAGCCTCAGGTGTTCTGTTATAACAAATGAAAGAAGACACTAAGAGTAAGATTCACTTGAATCCTGGATCCCTTGATAAAATACAGATTACGGTTCTTGCTCTGTTTTTTTAATAATATATATGTATCTTGTATACATGTTTGCCATATGCATGCAGGTACCTGTGGAAGTCAGAAGAGGGTGTCAGATCTCCAGGAGCTGGAGTTATAGGCAGGTGTGAGCTGCCCAGTGTGGGAACTAGGAACTAAACTGCAATCCTCCACAAGAGCAGCATGCAAGCTCTTAAACAATGAGACAACTCTCTGGCCCCTAGAATCTTTTTGTCTTAGTAATTTTTTAAAATTTAATTAAAATGTTTGTATCACTTCCTCCTTCCCTTTCCTCCCTTCAACTCCTTCCACAGCCTCCCTTCCTTCTTCTCAAATTCATCACCTCTTTTTCTTTGACAACTATTGAGATCTATATGCACACATACACAAAATATATATGCATAAATATATAAATATAGTCCACTGAATCTGTTTAGTGTTCCTAGTATGTATATTATTTCAGGGCTAACCCCTAGGAAAGATGAATTCCCCCTCTCTCATTACTTGCCTGTAGCTCTTTGTCTAGGGATGAGGCCCCTATGACAGTTCCCTCTTCCGTATCAGCCCATCTGTTAGTGTCGTCATTGTTTTCAGTATTGCTTAGGCAGCCATGTTGTTGAGGCCTCCTGGCTGTCGCTTCTCTGTCCTTTCTAGGGGAAGCCGATCTTACAGAAGACTTCCCAGTCCTCCGGCATGCACAGTCTTTCTGCCCCTCCTCTATGATGCTCCCTGAACCTGGGGTCCAGGAGTTATACTGTGTCCACTGGGGCTGGGCACCCCAGTTATCTCTATGGTGACCTGTTGTGTTTTTCAGTGATGGTCTGTGTCTGCGGGTTCTCCTCTAAGAGCCATGACATCACTAGTCCTAATACTTGGCAATGGTTCTAGCACCAGCCATAATTTCTCTTTTAATAACTAGTAACGAATGTCTAGAAAAAAAAACAAATCTGTGTATTGTAAACAGTTCTGCATCTGATCTGAATGATTAAATGTTTGAGGAAACTGAGGGAAAAGAAGATGAGAACTAAGCCAAGACAGTAATATTAATAGATGAAATTGTAAGAGGTATTTATTTTTGCATTTTATATACTACGTCCACAGAGCTGTTAGACTCATTAATCATTGTTAAATAATAATGAGAGAGGTATGTAAGTTTGTGATTTTGGTCCCTGGGTTAATTTGGTATTAATAAATTGGATGAATAATGCCAGCAAAGAAACTGGATTTCCCTCTACTTTATAAGCTAATTTAAAAGCATAGTTTGAGAACAGAGCTTAAAATAAAGTATCCTGCATGCCTGGGCTACCAAGTGAGTTCCAGGAAAGGCACAAAGCTACACAGAGAAACCCTGTCTCAAAACAAAACAAAACAAACAAACAAACAAACAAACAATAAAAAACCAATGCTCCTAGAAGTCATGGGTTTTTAGATAAAAATCCCAGTGTTGGTTCTGGGATACATCTCTATCAGTTTTTGTCCAGTTTGAGGTCCCAGAGGCTCCCAAAATGATATAGTCTATTGTCACTGTTCCTGGTGGGCCACTAAAAGTAGAAAATCAGCCTGGTGGCTGAAGACATCACACACGTCGGTTACAAGACACAGAGAAACCAAGGTGTAACTGAGATAGAAGATCCTTCCAAGGTCCAAGGGACATCATGGAAAAGGAGCAGAAAGGATGTAATAATGTAAATGGTGCCAGAACATGCTATGTAGACTGCTGGGGAAGAAAACACATCCACAGTCTTATGCAGATGGAAACCCTATGTACCATCATATTGACTTGCTAGTCAAGATATGCCCACTGGTATAATGTAACAACATGGCTGCTTTGGGGTTGACCACTTTCTGCTTGGATTTGAGGTCCACTTCATAGAAGTAAATGCATGCCAAGCACTGTAAATCTTGTCAATTTCTATTGTTTTGCTAAATGGACATGTTGTCAAACTGACTTCTAAATGGTTATACTTATAGCCATAGAGTAGTGCTGCTCTCAGCCTTTGGAAGATGATGCTCATTTTATTATAGTAGGCAAAACTTAATGCAGAGCCTTATATCTAGCCAAGGTATATTATGAAAAAGGAAGCAGAAACAATATAAGAGCTAGAGGAAGGGGATTTGTGTCATGAAACATTATGCCATGTGGATAACTTGAAGGGACAGACATCGATGTGTTGTTTATGGCTAAGCAATTGACAGACACTTATTCTCAACACCTTAGCCTGTGTTCACAAGGCCTGCATTGAAATCAGGCCTCCATCATTCATCTTGAATATGAGAGGTACCTGAGGTTCCATCCCTTCCTGGGAAGCTATTTCAGTTGATGCTTGATGGAGAGGGAGTGTCATTTTCTTTAGTGGTGTAGCTTACATACCAGCAAATAACCCCTACCCGTGTGCATATAAGCAAATTAGGTTAAATTCAGTGGGTCAACAAAAGGAGAGGAAGGTCAGAAGTTGAGAAGAGGTTCATAGGTAGGGGAGGGTAAGAGAGAGTAATGGGGGCAGAATATAATCCCATCACACTGTATATATGTATGAAACCATCAAAAGGAAGAGAGAGAAATTGGGCTTAGAAGGAAAAATAATAAATTTTAGACAATCCAAACTTAAAATGCAGAGGTAGTTCAGAAGGTAGACAAACCATGGCACAAATCCCAAGGAAATCCAACTCAAGTTACAGTACGGGGAATATCTGCATACAAAAGGTATAATGTGTCAGTCCACAGAGATTGTCCCAGTAACTTCTGTCGTAAGATGTCGCCATATGACAGAACTCGAGCAGCACGCTCCAATGTTCATGAATTAGATCCTCAGGAGAGAATTCATGGCACTTGCCAAATTTGTGTGATATGCACACCATGGCATCTCTCAAGCTAACAAACACAAATTGAGGTTAGGGCGAGGTGCATGCAGATGGCTACCACCATCCTGTGACAGTGGCCCCAGCATACCTTTGTAGACCCAAATCCCCCCAGAAATTCACTTCTAATATGCTTTGGGCCATTCTCCTCAGTGGACCCTTACTCTAGTTTAAAATAAAATTCATTTGAGCAAAAAACACAACATATGATAGAGAGAGAGGGAGAGAGAGAAAGAGAGAAGAGACAGAAACAGAGACAGAGAGATGAAAAGAAACTAAGCGAGTACATTCAAATGAAGTCATTTCTTCCCAAATGTCCCATAAATGTCCCATCTGTTTTTTCACAATCCTCCCTGGGTCACAGAACCCCACTCTGTGCCAGCTGGCATTCCCTGAGCCCTGGGTAAAGTCATTACTCACCATCCAGATGTATCATAATTTGCTCAGGTCAGGCCTGGGTCGTCTTTAAGCCTCTAGCCTTTCTGTCTCTCATCAAAGGACTTAGCTTAAGTGCTCATCCTTGATCTACCTATGTAGCACCTCAGTCCAAGGACAAGTAGATTCTGGGGGGCTAAATCCACCTAGTCACAGCCAGCATTACTGTTTCTACATTTCTCTCTCATGCCTCATTCCTATTTGCATGTTTACTCTGCTTGAAAAAGTTCAGAATCTTTCGTTTCCCTGCTCTTTGTAGTCTGGTGAAGGCGTCTTTGCAATTACTTCCTCAAGGGTTGGGAAACAGACTGGGATGAAGTAACACAGGGATAATAAACATCTCAACTTTAACTACGGAAGGGGTCTCCAGCCGTCTCTGGCATCATCTGGCCAAATAATCAAAGTGAGTCTGCGGTTTACCAAACTTCACCGTCTTGTGCTGCTTGCTTTCAGGACGCAGCTGCTGGATTACGGTCTGTCTACCCCGGGAAGTACTTCTTTATTTGGGTGTTGCTGTGTAAAGGACCATAAAGTTGTTTTTTCAGAATCTCAAAGATGGCAAGTGTGGTGGTTTGAATGAGGATGGCCTCCATAGGCCCTTAGATTTGAATGCTTGGTCACCAGGGAGTGGGACTATTTGAAAGGATTAGGAGGTGTGGGTTTATTGGAGGAAGTGTGTCACTAGGGATGGGCTTTGAGGGTTCAAATGCTCAAGCCAGGCCCAGTGTCTCTCTTTTCCTGCTGCCTGTGGATCCTGTTGTATTTTAAAAAATGGTAGGAAGGAGTCACACCATACAATGGGGCCCACATGGGAGTTTATTGAGGGGAGAGAAGGGGCGGGGAAGGGGTCCGAGACCAGTCCCTGGGAATGAGAGTGAACGGGAAGAGAAAGAGAAAGAGACAGGAGGTGTACAAGGTCCACCTTTTATAAGGGAAAGTAGCGAATGTGCATAGAGGGTGCTCTTAGTGGCTGCAGCTGAGGACACGTCCTGTCAGGACCCTAAGGGCAGGCCAGTACAGATGCCTAAATGCTAACAGATCCCAGATGTAGAGCTCTAAGCTACTTCTCCAGCGCCATGTCTGCCTGCATGCTGCCAAGCTCCTCACCATGATGATAAACTAAACCTCTGAAACTGTAAGCCAGCTCCAATTAAATGCTTTCTTTTATAAGAGTTGCAGTGATCACAGTGTCTCTTCACAGCAATAGAACAGTGACCAAGACAGCATTTCTTATTTTCTTTTATTTTTATTTCTTTTACAATTTATTTTATTTTTACGTGTATAAGTGCTTTGCTGGCATGTATTTGTTATGTGTGTGTACCACTTCTGTGCCTGGTGTCAAGGAGGCCAGAAGAGAGCACCAGATCCTTTGGAACTAGAGTTAAGATGGTTGGGAGCACCATTTGGGTGAAAGAACTTGGATCTGCCAGGTGGTGGTGGTGGTGGTGGTGGTGGCGGCGGCGGCGGCGGCGGCGGCGGCGGCGGCGGCGGCGGCGGCGCACGCCTTTAATCTCAGCAGTTGGAAGGTAGACCCAGGCAGATCTCTGTGAGTTCAAGGCCAGGCTGGTCTACAGAATGAGATCCAGGACAGGCACCAAAACTGCACAGAGAAACCCTGTCTCGGGGGAGGAAAAAAAAAAAAAAAGGAACCTGGATCCTCTTGAAGTACACAGCCAGTGTTCTTAACACCTGAACCATGCCACCAGCTCCTGTGTTGTTTTTGTTTGTTTGTTTGTTTGTTTGTTTGTTTGTTTTAAAGATACTAGCTTTTAATCCTTTGAATTTAAACATAATTCTAATTACTTTTAAGGAATTCTCTGTGTTGCTGTTTCAGCAGCCTTATCATAGGGTGCCTTTATACAGTTTTCTTCATAATCATCTTGCTTACGGTTCCAAGTACTAATTTTATATGTAGCTTGATTTCCCCCCAAGCATTTTTGGAAGTCTGAGTCATTATCTCCCATCCCATTCACTTCCTGCTCCTAACATGCACCTCTAATTATTCAGTGAATATGCTACAAGCTGCTTATATACTTCTTAGAACGTTTATAGTCATTTGGTGTGGTGGTATTGTGTTCCCCAAAATATTGTGTACCTTAATAAACTTATCTGGGGTCAGAGAACAGAAAAGCCACTAGTTAGTCAGTGATAGCACACGCCTTTAATCCTAGCATTCCAGAGATAGAAATCCCTCTGGATCTCTGTGAGTTCAAGGCCACATTGGAAATAGCCAAGCATGGTGACACACGCCTTTAATCCCAGAAAGCCAGCCTTTAATCCCAGGGAGTGGTGGTAGAAAGCAGAAAGATATATAAGGCGTGAGGACCAGAAACTAGAGGCTTTTGGCTGGTTAAGCTTTCAGGCTATGGAGCAACACAGTTCAGCTGAGATTCATTCTGGATGAGGACTCAGAGGCTTCTAGTCTGAGGAAACAGGACCAGCTGAGGATCCGGTGAGGTGAGATAGCTATGACTTGTTCTGTCTCTCTGACCTTCCAGTATTCACCCCAATAACTGGCCCTGGGTTTGATTTTATCAATAAGAACTTTTAAGATTCCTGCTACAATTTAGGACTTTTTTTTTTTTTTGCCTCTGTGTTTTCCTTAAAAACCTCTTTTAGTTTACTGACTCCCCCTTCAGCCATGTCTAATCTGATACTAAGATTGTCTATTTTAAAGTATTATTAGTATGTAATAACATACGTGTACCACATACATGCACGGGCCCACCGAGGTCCGAAGAGGGCATTAGTTCCGCTGGAACTGGACGGACAGGCAGTTGAGAGCTACCACGTAAGTGCTGGAATCGGAACCTTGATCTTCTGTGAGAGCGGTAAGTACTCTGAACTGATGAGCTCTCCAGCCCCTATATGCTTGATAACTATTCACAATTATTTTAATGATTGTGTCTGATGATTCACTATCTGGAAGAAGGGGGTCTATATTTAGTTTGCTTTTTATTTCATTCATCTGTTGGCTTAAGTAATTTTTACTGATAAAGGTTTTTGGGAATGATATTCTAAATGGCATTGATTTTATACACACACACACACACACACACACACACACACACACACACACACACACACAATTACAGATAGAGGTGTTATCTTCCAGCAAGGATTTTTGTAAATTTGGGGTAAAAGTTAGTAAACCTTAATCCAATTTCAAACTACACTTATTCAGGCAGGTCTCAGTCTATGAAAGGAAATGTCTGTTTTTACTTTCTCCATAACCCCTTCCTAGAATCACAAGCTTGTATGGAAAGCTTGGTGTGGATCATATCCTCAGACAAAGTGTTTTCTCTTTAACACTATGGAACTGAAAAATCCTGTAGCCTCTGGCCTCTCAGCCTTCAGCTGTTTGTAAATAGACTCTTTGATGTAGAAAAGCAGTACAAAATATTAAACTCACTCTTCAATATTTCTCTTCCTTCTAGGGTCATGGCTTATGAAGTCATTAAACTATAATTCCTAGACTCCAATATACCCCGCCCTGCTGTGATACAACAGAAGGGTTTGTCTGCCTCTTGCCCGTCACTTCCTGTTAGCATCGTAACTTCTCACACCAGACAGCTTCTGACTCCACAGAGGAGGAGCATCAAGGCAAAAAGAAAAATAATCCCAACAACTGTAAATTCCCTTCTCCCAAAACAGCAGTCACTCAAGGTGTGGCTGCACAGATAGCTCTCTCACACCCTCAAATTGATTTTCTTGTGTATCCTATCCAGGCTTTCTCATCATTCTCTGAATAAAGATCATTTGGCTATAAGGTAGTTAGTTCATCAGAGCCAGAAGCAGAAATCTCAAAGAATATCAGTTGATTTGAATATACTTCAAGGTTAGGATATACACTAACAGGTGTTATTTCTTAGGACATGAGATGTGAGAGATGAGTCACACTGAGACCTTTGACCTGAGATACTAGCAAACGAGTTGTAATGTACCGATATGGACAGAGCTCATGAGAAGAAGGCTTTTCACAGGAATACTAGGAATAAATTGAGAAGATTATTTAAAAGTAAACAAAACATCTGTAGGTATTTTAACACACGAGCCTGGAACTCAGAGAAGAGGTTCAATGTGAATATGTACATGTGAAAACCAAGAACATATGAGTGAGGTTTACAACCAAGAGAGGGGTGAGGTCACCCAGTGGATGAGTGCAGAGAGATCTAAAGATTAAGGCTGGAGGGATGCTCACATTTATGTATGTTTCCAGTTCACTTTTCCTCACCTCTTCTCCTCCCTATGAGGACCAATCAAAGTCACATTACATCACTCTATCTTGCTCAGATTTCAGGGTCTCTAGATGATGCACAATTCTTCCATCAAGTGTTGAGGTGACTCCATGTGCTATAGTAACCTGTGAATTAAGAAATGGGGTATCTGCCCACTGTCACCACACATACCCATGCAGTGGAGGAAGAGCAGAAGGATAAGAGCAATTAACAAAGGGAACAAGGGAGAAAGTCTAGAAACCAAAGCACCCTCAATTGTAAAGGCCATTCGACAGAAAATAAGGCATTCTATACTACTCAGCAGAGAAAAACAATAACATCATGAAGTTTGCAGGCAAATGGATGGATCTAGAAAAAATCATCCTGAGTGAGGTAACCCAGACTCAGAAAGACAAATATGGTATGTACTCACTCATAGGAGGATACTAGATGTGGAACAAGGATGACTGAACTGCTACTCACATCTCCAGTGAGGCTACCTGGAAAACAGGACCCCAAGAAAGACATGGGGATCACCCAATGACTGAGAAATGGATGAGATCTACATGAACAGCCTGGACATGAGTGGGAGCAATGAATGGCGAGGGTAGAGGGAAAGAGAGCGGGAGATCCCACCTGGATCAAGAACGGAGAGGGAGAACAAGGAATAGGAGACCATGGTAAATGAAGACCACATGAGAAAAGGAAGAAACAAAGCGCCAAGGAGGCCCACAGAAATCCACAAAGATACCCCCACAAAAGACTGCTGGCAATGGCCGAGAGACAGCCGGGGCTGACCTACTCTGGTGATGGGATGGCCAAACACCCTAATAGTTGTGCCAGAAACCTCATCCAAGCACTGAGGAATCTGTATGCAGACATCCATGGCTAGGCCCCGGGTGGAGCACTGGGAGTCTAATTAGTGAGAAAGAGGAGGGTTTATATGAGCGAGAATTGTTGAAACCAAGGTTGGATAAAGCACAGGGACAAATAGCCAAACGAATGGAAACACATGAACTATGAACCAAAGGCTGAGGGCCCCCCAACTGGATCAGGCCCTCTGAATAGGTGAGACAGTTGATTGGCTTGATCTGTTTGGGAGGCATCTAAGCCATGGTACCAGGTCCTGGGCTCGCTGCATGAGATAGCTGTTTGAAACCTGGGACTTATACAGGGATGCTTGACTCAATCTGGGAGGAGGGGACTGGACCTGCCTGGACTGAGTCTATCAGGTCGATCTCAGTCCTCGGGGGTGGCCTTGATCTAGAGGTGGTGGGAAAGGGGGGTGGGCTGGGGGGAAGGGGAGGGGCAAGAGGGGGGAGAACAAGGAAATCTGTGGCTGTTATGTAGAACTGAATAGTATTGTAAAATAAAATAAAAAAAAAAACAGAACAAAAAAAACAGTGGGGACTTTGGAGTTAGACTGAACACATTTTGCATTATGATATGGGTATAAGCCTCTGGAAGCCAAGGTTTGAATTAAGATGTCCCCATATGTTCAGGCATTCGAACACTTGGTCTCCAATTGGTAGCACTGTTTGGGGAGGTTTAGGATGTATGGATTTTCTAGAAGACGATACTAGGGGCAGGCTTTGAGATTTCATAGCCTCATCCCACTTCCTGTTCACTCTCTCTGCTTATTATTTGTTGAGACATGATGTCTTAGCTTCCTGCTCCTGCTGCCTTACCTCCCTGCTATGATGGACTCATCCTGCTGCAATTCTAAGTTAAAATAAACTCTTCCACAATTTAAACAAAAAAAAAGAAAGAAAGAAAAGAAAATAAGGCATTCTATCATGATGGCATGAGAAGTCACTGTGTAGGGTTTTGCTTTTTCTGCATTTTTTCTGAAACATTGATCCATCTTCAAAGAGTTCACAATGGCCATTGTTCTCCTTGACCCCATATGAAGTGAGAGAGAGCAGTAAACCTTTGGGAGTCATCCCTGAAGCCAGCCTTGTATTTAATAGAAGTTCTAGGTTCCAATGGTTTGAAGACATTAGAAACAACCAAAATGTGGTTTATTTTTCTGCTTGATTATTTGTTTATTATAAATTGTTTGAAATTCTCCAAGAATGTCCCAATTTTCTCATGACTTTGTTCCTCAGTTTTTGTGTGTGCCAGAAACCTCATCCATAGACCTGTCCTACATACAGTTTTTAAAGATATTTTCTCTCTTTGCTTCCTTCCAGCATGTTAACCTCTTTCAATTCATAAAAGCCACATAGAGGCTGAATAAGGATGCTCTATCTGGAAGGTTGTGTGTGTGTGTGTGTGTGTGTGTGTGTGAGAGAGAGAGAGAGAGAGAGAGAGAGAGACAGAGACAGAGACAGAGACAGAGACAGAGACAGAGAGACAGAGAGAGAGAGAGAGATTACTCATTTGAAAAGATTCACTGCCCTGTTGGTAACTAGTTTTCCTTCTTGACCTCATTTGTTTTCCTTCCTTCTTTGGATTTTCCTTCTTAAGTTCTATCTTAATCTTTCCTTTTGGATTTTAACTTTCACCGTGTATATTCTAGAATTTTTTTTCTAATTGCAAAACCTGAATTTTCAGATTCGCTGCATATTCCTCTTTATTTACACTTGCAAACTAGCCAGTATTTCCCCAGGTTTTTCGTGGACAGCCACAGCCACAAAACCCACACACCAATGAAATAATGTTTCTCATTTCTTCTTCTGCAGTTCAATTTCCAAGTGATCATGCTTAATGAATAACTCCTTTGCCACTGCATAAAAGGATTTTTGTGGCCAGTTTTAGTTTCTTCACTGATACCTGAAAGTTATTGAGCTAATTCAGCATACCATAAATTCATTGTATGACAGCACTTCAAGATGGCAATGTCTGTCTACATTTCCATAGGCTAACCACTGTGGCAAATACCTAAAAGCTTATTGGCTGAGTAAGATAATGTTTAAGAATTCCATCCAATACAAATAGTAGGTTTCATGGTTCTCTGAAGTGGTTTTGCTTCATACAGTGATTAGTGGTTTCAATGCTTTCACTTTTATACCTTTGCCATTTTGCAAATCCAATCTCATCCTGGACTAATCCAGTCAGCAGCTGAAGGATGTGAGAAGGGAATAGCAGAGGGTTGTATGGTGTGCCTCACAGTGATCTGCAGGTCTCTTTTCCAGAACCCAAATACACCCAACTTAACATCAAAGACAGATGGAGGGTATGGTCTACTTATGTGCTGAGAAACAGGAACAAGGAACGCTAAGCCACCAGCACACATAGAGAAAAATACAGCTAGAATCACAGACTATCCTGATGTCGGCAATCATCTAAATCTAAAATATGTAACCAAGGCATGTGGGAAACCCAGCTGGTACCCTGAAAGTCTACCTTGCTGATATTTCAGCTGAAAAACCCTGGGAGCTTACTATTTGCCAGGCACTCTTCCAACTGTTTTGTTATTATGAAGTTATTGTTCATTAAAATAATCCCAGGAAGTAGTAGTATTCATTGTACAGATGAGGAGACTGGGAAACTTACTCCAGGTCTCCAAGCTCCTATCTGGCTTCCATCCCAGGTTCTAGAGCAGATTTACCCACTATAATATCACAGTGGCTGCAGTTTCCTCAAGAGCTTCTCAGGTGACTAGTTTGTTTAGCATGCTGTTTCCCAATTGTACCGGCACTCTTTTCTCCCTTCACACAGAGTCATTTTCTGACCTTTGGGTCCACTTGTCCCCAACCTATAGCGGATTGTACTTTACTACATTCCTTTTCAATCCTTAGGAAATTATCATCCAGTTTAGAACAGTGTCCTCATTCACCTCAGCTGTCCACTTGACACAGCTGAGAGACATCTGAAGGAGTCTCAGTTGAGGGATTGCCCAGATCAGGCTGTCCTGTGGGTATGTCTTGGGACATTGTCTTGATTGCTGATTGAGGTGGGAGGGCCCAGCCCACAGTGGGCAGCAGCATCCCTAGGAAGGTGGGAGTGTGCTATACAAGAAAGCCAGACCAGCATGAGCCTATGAGTGGACTGGCGAGCTAGCCAACAAGCAGTACTCCTCCATGGCTCCGGCCTCCAGGTTCTTGCCTTGAGTTCCTGTCCTGACTTCCCTTGGTGATGGACTTTTCCTAATTACCTGAAAGTATAATATGAGATAAACCCTCTACTACCCTAAGTTGTCTTTGGTCAGAGTATTTTATCAAAGAAACAGAACAAAACTAGAAAAAGTGGCAAGAAAAGCAATAAAGAGAAAATAGAAGATAAACGCTGAAGAGTTAATAAGATCAAGACAGTGATGCCTCCTTTTTGCAGGTTTCTTAAGGCAAGAGTGCAAACAAGGACTTACATTCAGTATGCCTGTTATTTAAAAGTTATACATAAATGAGTAAAACCCCCAAATATAACTTATCTTCCTGCCTGGGAAAAAATATGTAAAATTTTAGAATACCTGGCTGAATTTAGAATTTTAGAATTTAGAATTAGAATTCTAAGATTCAACATTCCATAGCGAAACATGGTGGTTTTGGGAAAGGTTAATCTATTATGCACCCCATCCTTCTTTTTTCCCCACATGGACCCATCCTACATTGCAGGGTTCTTTAGAACATATTGATAGACAGGACACCACACCACAGTGTACACATCTGTGCTGTGTCCCCACCACCACAGCAGCTAAGTAAATCAACCATCAAGTACACAGCACAACAGAAGAGTTCTGACTGGTCACCATCTTGTGCTGCTTAATACAAAATGTCTAGGTTCCAGCATCTGGGCAACAGCCTAGATAGGCACAGTTCAGCATGGTGACCTCCCTTTAACCCAACAGAATCCTCATGCTAGGGGAAAAACATAGCCCCATGGGGCTCAGAGAAAGGATCACTGACGAGCAGCTCTGAGTACCTGGTTTCTCCTCTGGATTTAAGAGATAGCAAATCATGTTTACCCTCTAGGATCCACTGTAGGCAAGACTTAGAAATGAACTTAAAGAAAGTCCTTCGGGCATAAAGAAAATGATTCCCAATGATAATACAGACAACACAAAGAATGAAGAATGCCAAAATGATGCTACATACCAAATATCGAGCAAACCTTCCTTGTTTTAATCTCTTTGAATTAAAGAGATAATAACTGTGAATTAGAGAGAAATTTAATCTTTGATTAAAGAGACATACTTCAGCACTGGGAATTGAACCCAGGTCCTCAGTTGTGATATACACTGAGGGACAGAAGTCCACAAAGTGCTGGGTAGCTTCTACTAATATTAGACATAATGTGACACATTCCATAATGATAAGGCACTGTTTCATCCAAAGTATATAATGATGCTGAACCTTCATGTATCTCATAATAGAATTTCAAAATGTACCAACCAAATTGAAAGGACTAAAACGGGAAAGAAATCCATAACAGAGCAGAAATGGGAAATAGGTGCCTTTACAATTATAGTAGAAGATTGTGACATCCCATCAGCAACTGGTAGACAAGCAGATGGAAAGTCAGCAAAAATATAAAACACTTGGAAAACTACTTCAGCTAACGTGACCTAACTGACATTCACAGAATGCTTCATGCAATTTCAACAGAACATACACTTCTTCCTTGAACATGGAGCATTTCCCAAAACAGACCATATGCTAGGTCATAAACCTAGTCTCAAAACCTTTTTAAAGATAGAAATCTTACAAAGAATATGCTCAGATGGAAAGCCTCTAAGAAGGGTACCTGGAAAATGCCTCAAACGTGCAGAAGTTGAACAAACCAACACTAAATCACACAAAACCAGAAAAGAAATCACAAAGGAAATTAGAATATACTCTAAATTGAGTGAAAATGCAAATGTAACTTCTCAAACTTGTGAGACACACCTAAGGATGGGTCAGAGAGGACTCCAGCACTGAATGTTCTTATTAGAAAGCATTCCAACAAAAAGTACATTTGAATTAATGCCCTGAGATTTTGATTTAGAAAACTTAAGGAGAGCCAATGGCATATACCTATCACCCCAGCACTCAAGAGGCTGAGGCAGGAGCATCAAGAATCTTAGCCCAGCCCGAGCTAGGTAATAGAACCTTGTCTACAAACAAACAAACAACAACCCTGGAACAAAAAGACCGGGCCAAATTAAACTCAGACAGATTAATGGAACTGAACCAGAAATACAACCACACATTTTTCATCAGTTGATCTAATACAAAGGTGCTCATGCACTTTAATCCAGAGAGAATAGTCTTTGCAACAAATCGAGTTTGAAATATGTCTATTTATTTATACACATACACATATATGTACATATTTTTACACTCACACATATATGGAGTGTGTGTGTGTGTGTGTGTGTGTGTGTGTGTGTGTGTGTGTGTGTGTGTGTATGTATTCAGGAACATGTTCCCCAACCTAAGGATCCATGCTAGGCCTCACCACTTAAAGAATCCATCACCCCCAATATCAATACCTTGGGGACAAAGTTTTGAACACATGGATCTTTGGGTGATGGTCAACACCTAAACCATCTCCCTGAGATAGAAGCTAGATTCAACAGTCTAAATGTTAAATCCATGTATGCAAATTTTGAGAAAAGATGAAAGAAAGGAGAGCAATGTTCACCAAGAGTCAAGGGCAGAGTACAAGACTAATTTTAAAGAGGCGAGAGGACAATGTGAAAGTTACAGAAGAATTCCATCTCATCAATTATGGCTGTGGTCTCATGAATCTAAAAATAGTAGATGATTATCAAATCATGTTTGCAAATTAATGAATGCTATTATACATCTATTCAACCCCAATATAACTGATTTTAAAGAATATATAGCCCGGGAGCTAGAGAGATGTCTCAGCAGTTTAGATCATCCATTGCTCTTGCAGAGGACCCTGGTTCGATTCTCAGCACTCACAGCGTAGTTCACAACCATCTGTTAATTCCTCTTTCGTCTGTCACCTTCTGACCTCTGTGAGCACCAGGCTTGTATGTGATACATATGCATATATACGGGAAAAACATTAAACACATTGAAATAAATATAAAATAAAAATAAACCTAAAATAATAAAAATTAAAAACAAACAAATCTGAAATAAAATAAATAATGGAGAGCCCAGAGCAGGATATGTTATATCCATGTTCAAAGGCAGTAATAGATAAAAGAGCTAAACAAAATATATTTACTATTTAAGGTGATGTAAACCCTGATTGTTGTGCCAACTGACATCAACAATTGCCAACAGTTATCAACAATATTTAATTTTTACCGAGGCTTCTTTTGTGCTCTACATTTTTCCAGACTTCTTGAATGAACTTTTAAGTTGGACACAGCCCTGGTATTGAGTCAAGTCTCATGCTGATGGCATGGCCAGCACTGTGTCCCTTATAGGGGCCAAAGAAGAGGAGCCAGCGGCATCATTAAAGCAGATGATTATGTATTACAATGATGGGCCAGTACCAGATTGATACTGGGTAAAAACAAATTAGAAAAATTAAAAACATACAAGAATGTAGGCATATGCCTATCAGTTATATAGGCTATTTCCTTTAAGATGTTGGCTGGGGACTCAATGGGTAAAATGTTTGGTATACAAACATAAGGACTTGAGTTTGATCTCTAAAACTCACATACAAATGCCAGGAATGGTAGTATGCACTTTTAACCCCATCTGTGAGGGTGATAAGCACCAGACCATTGAGAGACATTGTCTCAAAAAATAAGGAATGACTCAAGGTTAACATCTGGCCTCAACATGCACACACATACACACACACACACACACACACACACACACACACACACACACACACACGAGTTGGCCATGGGGAAGAGACTTGACACCAAATAATTATAGTCAGCAGAATATTTGTTTTCTTAGCATCTAAGATTTCTAACGTATTTGCCTAATATAAGAAAAGACTTAGAAAAGATAAAAGTAGATTGGAGGAGAATGATGTAGAAGGATCACTTACCCTTTTGGAGACTCAACAATTTCTTATCTATGAAAGGGAAAATCATATTCCAGTTGCAAATATTCTAGTGAAAATTAAACAAAGTAGAATATGCTATGCATTCTACATGAAGCTTCCTGTTTTTAATCACTGTAATTCTTTCACCTTCTTTACCTTTTGTTATCATACTAGAAGCTGTGTTATACAGGTCCGAGACAGGTACAAAATGCAAGCATGCAGAAACACCATTGCTTCTGGTTTGCCTATGAATCTCACTTGGAAGGGCAGGAGGGAAGCTAGAGAATGCCTGTCTGTATTGCCGTGATTGATGTCTACGCCACAGCCAAGTGCTGAATCGGAAATGAAGTGCGGGAATAAATGGGATGCTTTGGGGGAGTAGAGAGAGAGACAGGAAAGAAGGACTAAAATGAGAACATAGTTACCCGAAGGGGGAAACGATGGAGTTCACTAGTGGAGAGCAATCGCAGCCCTTTATCGCAGATGACTGCGTATTAAACTAAACAGGCACAGTGCTGTCAGCATCTCCGATGGCCCTCCATATGTGGCTCAGCAGCGCAAATCTGCAGAGCAGATGAACTATGTGGCATTAACAGCTATAAAAATGAGAAGATTGACTATTGGATTCTTATTTTAAAAATTTAAATGACAACAACTGCCTCGGGGATGTATAAAAGCGTTCAGAAAAACGTTGAAGATAAAAACGTTAATTAGAACTTCTCTTCTTTTTAAAATTTTTCTTAGCAGGCTGAAGCTCTTTTATGACTTTTGAAAACTTTAAAATCCTCTGGCACTCCTCCTTTAAGATTAAATCAACGATGAAGCTAGGGTGATAGATCTGTCAGGGATGCTCTTGACTTTGCTAGCACAAGAACCCGAGCTCAATCTCGAAAAACCGTATTAAGAAAAGAAAAGAAGCCAGGCAGTGGTGGCACACGCCTTTAATCCCAGCACTCGGGAGGCAGAGGCAGGCGGATCTCTGTGAGTTTGAGGCCAGCCTGGGCTACCAAGTGAGTTCCAGGAAAGGCACAAAGCTACACAGAGAAACCCTGTCTCGGAAAACCAAAAAAAAAAAAAAAAAAAAAAAAAAGAAAAAGAAAAGAAAAGAAGCTGGATAAAGCCATAGTGGCATGTGCCTTTAAACAAAGGACTCAATACACAGAGATAAATAAATCTCTGGGTTTTAGGCCAGCCTGGGCTACATAGAGAGAACCAGGCCAGTCAGAGATACACAGTGAGACCTTGTCTCAAAAAAAAAAAAAAAAAAAAAAAAAAAAGCAAAGGAAAACCACGCGAGGGAAGCAGAAGCAGATTAACTCCTGGGCCTACTTAGTAAACATCAGGCCAGTGAAAGACCCCATCTCAAAATAATGGTGGACATCCTTTGAGGAATGGCATCCAGAGTTGTCCTCTGGCTTCCAAACACATGTGTACTCATGTGCACCTGCATTCATTCATACACATACATACACACACACACACACACACACACACACACACACACACAGACACGATGTTTATGGGCTTTGGAGTCCATAGACCATGATCTCTCTAGAACATAAGTATCATAGAAGCAAATGCTATAATTTTGTCAAAGGTAAAATATGTGGAAATAGATTGCTAAACCCCCTATAGAGCATTGTGTATCCCTGGGAGTAACTAACAAGAAGTGCTTTATTGTTCTCAGTTCAGTCTATGTTAAGATTATTTTTTTTAAAGATTTATTTTTTTATTTATTATGTATACAGCATGTATGACTGCAGGCCAGAAGAGGGCACCAGATCTCGTTATAGATGGTTGTGAGCCTCCATGTGGTTGCTGGGAATTGAACTCAGGACCTCTGGAAGAGCAGTCAGTGCTCTTAACCTCTGAGCCATCTCTCCAGCCCCCTGTTAAGATTATTGTAAGGATCAGAACTAGAGATGCTGGGACATGGGTGTATCAGGTGCATATTCCAGAGGATGTAGTTCTATGCAAGAACACCACCCACAAGGGACATGGACTTGCAAGCTCCTCACACATAGAAAGCACACAAATATGTTTCTGGATATGTATATGCCCAATGTGTAGTCAGAGATCTTTTGAAGAGCAAGTAAAAAGTATAGCCTCCAAAGGTGAGGGCGATGACTCAGTGGACAAAAGCCCCTGCTGTGAAAACAAGAGGACTCAAGTTCAAATCCCAGTACCTACAGAAACGCCAACATAGCTGTACATATGTGACTCCAGTGTCAGTGGGCAGAAACAAACCACATGAATTTGCAAGACATCTAGCCTACTCAAATAATAAGTTCCATGGCCAGTGAGAAACTGTGTCCTCAAAAATGAAGTAGACAGCAACAGAATACACCCAATAACCTCCCCCGGCTTCCATTTGATCATTCTTATATACAAAACACCTACACATACATATATACATATAAATATTTCCTCTCTCTTTCTCTCTCTCTGTCTCTCTCTCTTTCTCTCTCTCTCTCTCTCTCTCTCTCTCTCTCTCTCTCTCTCTCACACACACACACACACACACACACACACACACACACACAGAGGAATCTCACAAAAACCCAAAACCTGAAACCACAATATATACACAAAGGACTTGTAAGGTTTCAAAAAATATACCCAGACACAACATTATGAGACAAAGAACCTACAAAAATGCCATTGAGTTCCTTTTTTGTTGGTCATCTACTGCTGGGCATGGAGCCTGCCCTCAAGGGTGGTTTGTTTCCCCAGTGAGACTCCCTTGATAAAAAGTACATTTTCATTATCAGTTGGTTATCAATTGGAGAAGCTTCTGGGTTAGGGATGGAGCTGTGTGCCTACTTCTCCTTTTGGCTTTAGGATTCCATCTGGTGCAGATCAATGCAGGGCCCTGTGTGTGCTGCTCCAGTCTCTGAGTTCATATGTAGATTGGTCCTGCTGTGTTTAGAAGACCTTGTTTCCTTGATGTCCTCCATCCCCTCCGGATCTTACACTCTTTCTGCCTCTTCTTCCTTGGGTTCCTTGAGCCTTGAGGAGAGGAAATGATGGAGACATCCCATTTAACACTTAGTGCTGAGTGGTCCAAGGTCTCTCGATGCACATTGTCTGGCTTTGGGTTGTTCCATCTGCTTCAGGAGGAAGCTTCTCTGATGATGGCAGAGTAAAGCACAGATCTCTAAGCACAGCAGTGTGGTGATATGTTGTGTACCCTAATAAAGCTTACCTGAAGATCAGAGAACAGAACAAGCCACTGGATTAAACATAGAGGCCAAGGAGGCATAGGGGTCACACACCTCTAATTCTAGCATTTAGGAGACAGAGAGCCATCTGAATCTCTGTGAGTTCAAAGCCACCCTGGACTACATGAGATTGACTCAGTCTAGGAGAGGAACAGCCAGGCAGTGATGGCACACACCTTTAATCCCAGCACTTGGAATTTCATGCCTTTGCGCCCAGTACTTTCGAGGCACATACGCCTTTAATCCCAGCACTAAAAAGGAAGTGATATGGCTGGGCAGAGAAAGGTATATAAGACATGAGGAGACAGAACTAAAGCTTTTTCAGCTGGATCCCTTTTGGCTGAGGACTCAGAGACATTCAGTCAGAGGATTCATGGAGTTGGCGAGGTGAGACATGGAAGTAGCTTGCTCCTTTGTCTCTCTGATCTTTCAGCATTTACCCCTATATCAGGCTCCAGGCATTTTTATTATAAGACTATAATAAATTCATGTTACACAGCAGAATGTCTTTAGGAGTCATCTTATTTCCATGTCCCTTTAGAAGAATTTTTCCCTAGATCCACAATCTATCTAGTTTCATGTTCTTGTACATCAAAGCACTCTTAGGTATGAGTTCCATATCATGGAGAGGGCCCTAAATCAAATTAGATCTTGGTTGATTACTTGCATAATGTTTGTGTCACTATTATATCAGTGTATCTTGCAGGCAGACCACCACTGTAGATCAAAGGGTATCATTGTAGATCAGAAGGTTTTTAGCTGGGTTGGTTTTTACCTTTCTACTTTGATACTGTGCAGAGAACCTTCCGATACCATGAACATTATTAGTCTATTGTGGGGGCTGGGGAGTAGGATCTCAAGGTAGGCACCATCTTGACTTCATGTTCTTTGAGTTGTGCAGGTGTTGTCTTCAGCAACAGGGCCCTGCTGTCTGTCAGTTGTGGAGAGCAACCCTTGACAAGAGCTTGGGCTGTTTGGGGTTTCCCATGGGACCTCTTTGGCCAATAATTTGATTAGATGTAACTCATTCCTGGTACTGAAAGCTTCATCTTCCCCTTCTTCAGTAGAAACATCCCTCCCCCAGTTACTTAGTCTCTACCTAAATTCTGTGATTACAGGGCATGTAGCTTGCTTAACAATGGCTTAACAACTAACACCCAAATCTAAGTGAGTACATACCATATTTGTCTTTCTAGGTCTGGGTTACCTCACTCAGGATGAATTTTTATAGCTCCATCTATTTACCTGAAAATTTCATGATTTGACTTTTAATGGCTGAGTAATATTCCATTTGTAAATTTATCACATTTTCTTTATCCATTCACATTTAAAGGACATCGACATTGTTTCCAATTTCTAGCTATTATTAAGAAAGCATCAGTGGATATAGTTGAGCAAGTGTCTCTGTGATAGGATGAAGTATCCTTTGGGTTTATGCCCAAGAGTGGTATAGCTGGATCTTGAAGAAGTATTGATTCCAAGCTTCCTGAGGAACCACCACACTGATTTTCCATAGTGGTTTGCACAAGTCTGAAGTCCCTCCAGCAATGGATGACCATTCCCCTTATTCCACATCTTCACCAGCATGAGAAGTCATTTGTTTTTAGTGATCTTTGCCATTGTGAACTTATGCCAGTGTAAGATGAAGTCTTAAAGTAGTTTTGATTTGCATTTCCCAGATAATTAAGGATGTTGTATGCTATAGTATAATTTGGGAATGAGGATGATGATAACTTCAGCAGTTATTTTATCATCGAGGAGTGTTTTAGCTTTTCTGGGGCTTTAGCGTTTCCATATGAAGCTGACAATTGTCCTTTCAAGTTCTGTGAAAAATTGTGTTAGAATTTTGATGGGGATTAAATTGAATCTGTAGATTGCTTTCAGCAGGGTGGCCATTTTTACTATATTAATTCTACCAGTCCAAGCGCAAAAAATACTTTTCCATCTTCTGATATCTGAAATTTCTTAATTCCATGTCCTTAAGTTTTTATCATTCAAATCTTTTACTTGCTTGGTTAGTTATCCAAGATATTTTATGTTTTTGAGACTATCATGAAAGGTGTTGTTTACCTCATTTCTTTCTCAGTTCATTTGACATTCATATATACAAGGGCTACTGATTTTTGTGGGTTAATTTTGTATCCTGCTACTTCACTCAAAGTGTTATTGAGCTATAGAAGTTTCCTGGTGGAATACTATTCTGTCATCTGCAAATAAAGACATTTTGACTTCTTTGCTACTTATTTGTGTTCCCTTGATGTCTTTCAGTTGTCTCATTGCTCTAGCTAAGACGTCAAGTACTATATTCAATAGCTATGGAGAGAGTGGAAAACCTTGTCTTGTTCCCTATTTTCATTGAATTGCTTTGAGTTTCTCTGCATTTGGGTTGATGGTGGCTATGCACTTGCTGTAAATTGGATTTATTTATGTTGAGGTATATGCCTTATATGCCTAGTATCTTCAAGACCCTTATCATGAAAATGTGTTAGATTTTGTCTAAGGCCTTTTCTGCATCTAATGAAATGATCACATGGTTGGTTTGTTTGCTTGTTTATTTTTTTTGTTTGTGTCTCAGTCTACGTAAATGGTGGATTACTGTCTTACTTAGGGTTACCATTGTTGTGATAAAACACCCTGACCAAAAGCAACTTGGGGAGGGAAGGGTTTATTTGGCTTATACTTCCATATTGCTGTTCATCACTGAAGTAAGTCAGGACAAGAAATCAAACAGGGCAGGAACCGGGAAGAAGGACCTGATGCAGAGGCCATAGAAGAGCGCTGCTTACTGGCTTGCTCCCCATGGCTTGCTCAGCCTGCTTTCTTTTAGAACCCAGGACCACCAGCCCAGGAATAGCAAAACCCACAATGCGCTGGGCACTCCCCCCACTGGTCACAAATTTTAAAAATGCCTTACAGCCTGATCTTATGCAGTCATTTCTCAATTGAGGTTCCCTGCTTTCAGATAAATCTAGTTTATGTCATTCACATAAAACTAGCAAGGACAGTTACATTTATCAATTTACATATGTTGAAACATCCCTACACCTCTGGGTTGAAGCCTACTTGATCATGGTGGATGATGTTTTTGATGTCCTCTTGGATTCAGTTCGCAAGTATTTTGAGAATTTTTGCATCTATGTTCCTAAGAGAAATTGGTCTGTAATTCTTTTTTTGTTGGGTCTTTATATGGTTTAGGTATCAGAGCAACCTTGGCCTTGTGTAAAGAATTGGGCAATATTCCTTCTGTTTCTATTTTATGGAATAACTTAAGGAGTATGGATGTTAATTTGTTAATTCTTTGAAAATCTGGGAGAAATCTACATTTAATTATCTTGCCCTCAGCTTTTTCTTGGGGGGGGAGCATTTAATTACTGCTTCTCTTTCACCAGGAATCCAATAACACATCAAAAACATCATCCACCATGATGAAACTGGGGGATTGGATTTGGAGGAGAGGAGGAAGAGTGAATATCCTTTATGTGCTCTCCTGGCCAGCATGTCTGTTTTGTTTTCAGGGAATGCTTTGGGAGTTTGTGGATGAGACAAGGGGATGTGGTGGAAAGGAAGGCTGTAGTAGGAGCTCTGTGTGATCTGCTTAAGATGGCAGCAGAGAGGAAGGGGAGGCCACATCCCACATCCCATGATCTGCTTCAGAGCTGGGGTACTAGATTTGGAAGGAAGGAGGAAGAGTAAAGATTGCCTATCTGTTTTCCTGGCTGGCATGTGCTGTGAAACAATCCTTCTGTACACTGTGAATATGTATTATTCTCATTGGTTAATAAAAAGCTGACAGGCCTGTAGCTAGGCAGGAAGTTGGGCAGGAAAACCAAACTGAGAATGATGTGGCAAAGCATAAATAGAAATACGGGTTAATTTAAGTGTAAGAGTTAGCTAGTAATAAGCCTGAGCTATTGGCTGAGCATTTACAATTAACATAAGCTTATGAGTGATTATTTGGGAACTAGCAGTCAGGACAGGAAAACTCCACATATAGGCATGTCTGTTGTTTTCTGAGGTAAAGGCTTTGGGAATTTGGAGACAGTAATTTCTTTCTTTTTTTTTTAATTAAGAAAGTTTTTATTCATTTTACATACCAATCATAGATCCCCCTCTCATCCCTCCTCCTGCCCCCTCAGCCTCTCCCCCAACCCACCCCATCTTCCCTGCTCCAAAAAGGTAAAGCCTCCCATGGGGAGTCAGGAGAGCCTGATACATTCAGTTGAGGTAGGAGACAGTAATTTCTAAGTTAATCACAATAAATGAAAAAAAAAATTCCACTATAGTTCGTATCTCCTCTAGGCTGCCCTTTAGTGAAATAAAGAAAACTGAATGATTCAATTTCTGGGGTTCTGAGTTCCTTGAAGTGACAAAGTCATTTTATAATTTAAAGGTTGCATTGCATATGCAAATATCCTGTACAGAAGTAACATATTGGTTTATGTGCATATACAGGGTAAAAATACCCTTGCATTCATAATCTGGCATGTTTTAGTTCTCTCACAGAAATGGAAAGCTATTGGAGACAGCTCAGCAAAGGCCCTGACATCCTGTCTTAACCTATTTCATCTGTAGTGGCTAATTATTTCATTCCCACTACCACATCTTACACAGTTTCACTTCACCAGAAACTACTGAAACTCAGATCTCCCAATCGTCTCCCTTTCCCTCACTGGTATCCCTCAACCTCATATTTTGTTTATGCCGATGTCATTGTCTCAAAGTTTTGTTTGGCACTAAAAGCAACTCCTTCTCTCCTTATTAATGTATCTTTCATATCTCAGAAAACACACTTCTTGGGACCCACTAGGATGCTGCACTTGGATATGGACACTCATAAAACAGTGGAGATAGTTTCGACTAGAAGGTCATGACAGGCAAGCCTTGACTAGGTCCTTGAATTACCTCGGAAATCCTTCACTTTATTATTATACAAAATCTTCCATCCTTCCTGACAACGACCTCTGATCTTCGATACTCTCTTCAAACGTGAACCTTCATTCTCAGAGAAAAATTTACTTATTTCATAGAAAAACTACAATATAACAGACAAAAAAACCAAGAACTTCCTATATCAAAATTACTTATGAGTCTGCTCTAGTTATGATGGGTATCATTCCTTTTCATTCCATTGAACCTACCATCACACTCGATCACCTTCCTTGCTTCTTCACACATCATCTGTGAAATGCAGCACCCAGGGTGCTTGATAATACATGGAAGGCTCACCCTCAGAATCAGAGTCTCAAGAATTATTGTCGAGTAATTGTCCATTTAATTTTTTTCAAGGTTTGTCTTTCTTCAAGTGTCAAAATGATTGTCAGAAATATTCTGCTTATCCCCAGATCTTCAACATTTTCCATCAATTTTCAAACTTGCATGATTCTCTGTCATCAACCTTGATTATATACATACGTGTGTGTACACTCACACAGAAGGAGACCTGCAGTTGCTTTTTGTTTTGTATTTTACTCTTTGCTTTTTGGCCCCAACTCCCAAATAAATGCACAGAGACTTATTTGCTTATGAATTCCTGGCCTTAGCTTGGCTTATTCCTAGCCAGCTTTTCTTAAATTATTTTTAGTCTCTGGGCTTTTAACTTTATCTGTTCTATATTTCTTTCTTTTCTTCTTACTCCATGGCTGGTTGTGTGGCTGAGAGGATGGCCCCTGGTGTCCTCCTCTCCTTCTCCTTTTCCTGATCCTACATTTCTCTTCTCATTCTTCTCTGTTTATTCTCTCTGCATTCTAGCTCTGCTTGTCCTTTCTCTTGTCTAGCTATTAGCAGCTAGCTACCTGCCAACTCTTTATTGGTGTTTTAGGCAGGCAAAGTAACATAGCTTTACAGAGTTAAACAAATGCAACATAAAAGAATGCAACACATCTTTGCATTATTAAACAAATATTCCACAGCATAAACAAATGTAACACATCTTCAACTAATATTCCACAACAGAGACCCCTGTTTTCTTCTCTTGCATCACAAAATTCATGAAAGAGTCATATTCATTTTTTGTGCTCCCTAAACTTCTGGTAAGGTATTTATTCTAAAAATACCAAAATATCTATTGCTTTGATAAGACTGAACTTTTGCCCAACCTTGCAACCAAATTAATAATATGCCATGAGATAATTTTAAACGACATGCTTAATATTATCCTATTGTGTATTCCGCCTGCTTTAAGTTTAACCTGTCTTTAAGAAAACAACCTTACTCGGCTTTAGATTTCCCATGTAAATTTCCCATGCTTAGCCTTTATTACCTAAGCTAACACATAACTTTCATCTTAAGTCACGTACTTTTCCATGCCCCAGACCCCAAATAATTTATGTGAGTATGTTTATGTTGTGGTGATTATTTGCTGAAAGCATCCAACAGGTTAGAAGAAACCTTAAACAAAAACAAATATCCATCTTAAGTGTTAGAATCAACATGTGGGTGTGGGTTAATAATATCTGTGCCCTCTTTTGAGTGCTATTCTGGGTCACTTGGGGTCAGTAAAGTAACTTCTTCCCTTGTAAAATTCTATTAAAGAGTTAGTAGGAAAGTATCCATAATTCCTTTCTCATATCATATTTTCTGTGTTTTTCAATAAATACAAAGCAAAACTCTTTGTTAGGGACAAACCTTCAACAGGGACAGATACAGTGATCTCTCTCTCTCTCTCTCTCTCTCTCTCTCTCTCTCTCTCTCTCTCTCTCTCTCTCTCACACACACACACACACACACACACACACACACACACACACACACACACATACACATACACAGTAGTCCAGACCAGTAATCCTAGTAAGGATCCCTATGTAGGAAGATCATAAATTTTTTTTAAGGCAGTCAAAGAAATGGTGTTCTGATTCCAGATGGCTTCACTGATGAATTTCTATACAAACTGATCCAGGTCTCTATAATAAATTTCAGAAAATAGAAGCAAACACCTTCCATTTCAATTTATGAGGCCCATATTACTCCATCACTAAACCATAAAAATGCAGATCAATATCTTTTGTTAATATACATACAAAAGTAATCGTCAGAGTATTAGCAATCAAATAAAAATACTATATATAACAAGATTGCATGACAACTAAGTGAAACTTGTCCCAGTTATGCAAGATAACAGCAGTATTCAAATAACTAATAGCTGCGTCCGACAGATGTAAGGAAAAAACTGTTATGATAGCATCAATAGATACAGAATTATTTTGCCAGATTCACCACTCAACTCATTCATAATTTTGAAAACTAGGAATATGAGGGCCTCAAAGACCATGTATAATAACCCTATGGATAATAGCATATTTGAAGGCCAGAAACTAACTGCTTTCTTCTTACATCTAGGACCAATTCACCATTTCAATGCAATATTATACTGGAAGTTGACCTAATGCAAATCAAATAAAAAAGGGAAATTAAATACATACAAACTGAGAAGAAAGAAATAAAACTGTCTTTGTTTGTAGATATGATTATAAAAGTAAAAAATTCCAAAAGAATCAACAACAAAAATGTATCCCTTAGAGATGCCAAAATAAGTGCAATAAAGATAAAAGGTCAATGTGCAGAAGTTATTTCCCTGTGCATCAGCAATCAAAATTTAAAATTAACACATGTATTTATAATCACCTCCCAAAATAACTAAGATACAAATTTATCATAATATGTATAAAATGTGAATAAGGAAAACTATAAAATTTTGAAGAGGGAGTTCAAATAGGAGTAAGAAAATAAAAAGTATCAGATAGAAAAATTCAGTGTTGTTAAAATGGCAGTTCTCACCAACTTGATCTGCAGATCCAATGCAAATCTGATCAGTATTTGATCAAATCCCTAGCAAAACATTTTTGGGTACTGATACAGCAATTTTAAAGCTTAAATGGAAAAGTAAGGGAGGCATGAATTGAAAGCAAAAACAGGAAAAATGGTATAAATTAAACAAATAGCTTCTATAAAGCAACAGAAACATTCAATTGAGAATAAAGACAACCGACAGAATTGGGAGGGACTATTTCAGACTATACTCTGAAACCAATGGGTTAATAGCTAGACTGTTTATGGAATTCCCAAAACTCAACAGCAACATTTAAATGCCAATAAATCTACACAGACACTACTCAAATAAAGATACATAAATGTTAAATATCACTGACCACTAGGGAAATACAAATTAAAACCACAATGAGATATTGCCTCACCTTTGTAAGAATGATTAAAATAAAAACAACTAAACATAACAAGCCCTGGGCATGTGGAGAAAAGTAAACAGCCATACACTATCAGCAAGAATGTAAAGTTAGTGTGGTCATTACGGAACATATTATCAAAACTTAAAACTAGAGCTTCTGTATGATTTGACTAGGAATTAATTCAAGGGAAATGAAGTAAATATGTTGCAGAGGTGTCTGCAGCCCCATGTCCATTGCAGCCTTATTATTCAAGAGTCAAGACAGGAAAACAACTTAATTTATGTGCCCAGCAACTATTAAACAGCAGAAGTGTGATATATATTCTCCATTTATATGAAGTCCTAGGCCAGCAAGTAAAGGTGCTTGCCACCAAGTCTAGTCACCTGAGTTCAATCCAGGCAACCCAGAAGGTAGAAAGAGAACTGGAAACCACAAGTTATCCTCTGACCTCCACATATGCACTGTAGGACACACACACACAATAAATAAATAAGTGCAAAATTAAGTAAGAAGAGGAGGAACTCCTATCACTTGAGACAATGTGGAGAGAATAAAAGATCATTGCGTTAAATGCAATCAACTGGGTAAAGAAATGCCAGCACAGCATGATCTCACTCATATGTAATTGTAAAAGTGTTGATATCTTAGAGACAAGAGTAAAAGGGTGGCTACCAGGGGCCAGAGACAATGGTGGGGAGGAGGGGAGAAGTGGGTACATGGGCACACTCAACTAGATAGGGTTAATGTGGTGGTTTGAAAGAAAATGTGCTTATAGGGAGTGTCACTATTAGGAGGTGTGGCCTTGCTTAAGTAGGTGTGGTGTTGTTGGAGGGAAGTGTGTCACTAGGGGCAGGTTTTGAGGCTTCAGATGCTCAAGCTAGGCCCAGTGTCTCACAGCTCTGCTGATCTGGATGTAGAACTCTCAGCTTCTTCTCCAGCACCATGTCTGCCTGTGTGCAACCATGCTTCCTACCATGACAACAATGGACTAAATTTCTTAAGCTATAAGCCGGCCCCAATTAAATATTTTCCTTTATAAATGTTGCCGTGGCGATGGTGTGTCTTCACAGCAATAGAAACTCTAAGACAGTTAAGGCTCTCTTGTGTAGTTTTGCAAAGTATATTGCCTATGGATGGCGGATATTTCCTGGACATTTCAAAGTAAGAATTTTGAAAGTTTTCACCACAAAGAAATAACAAATGAAGAGATAAATATCTTAAAGTCTGATATACACATCACTCTATAAATATATATATATATATATATATACATATATATATCAAATATCACATTGAGATATATATATGTACATATATATATATATATATATATATATATATATATATAACTATTAAGTCCTTTGGGTGCCTATTAAAGATTAATAATCTAATAGTTTTGAAAGGGTGTAGCTTATATAAGATTGAACAGCCAGAGGACAGCCATTACTTGACTTCAGACTTGGAAGAAAAATTCAGTAATCAGTAAGGTGTGGTATTGGTAAAAGAATGGACAGATAGATCAATGGAATAGATTTATGAGCCTTTAAATATCCATTCAGACAGCCAAATGGCCCTTAACAAAGGAGCAAATCAAGTCAATAGAGGACCATTTTTACAAAGCAATACTAGAACTTCTAATTTTAAAAAGACAGAATCTACACACTTCATGAAGATTAACTCAAGATGATCATAGACCCAAACAAACAACATAAAACCCCTAGGAAGTAACAAAAGGGAAAATCGCAGGTTTGAAGATGACTTTCAAAGCACCAGTGCCATGATGTGTGAAAGAAAATTGATGTTTGTTTTCATGAAGAGTAAAATCTTCACATTCCATTGTTAATCGTGTCTATCATATAAAATAAAAAAAAAATAATCAACAAAGAAGAGACACTTTTATAAAAATGCACAAATGATGGACTGTAATTGAAAACAGAATAGCTCTTAAACTCAACTGCCCAAATGTGGTGGTGCAGACTTATAACCCAAGCCCTTGGGAGATGGAGGCAGGAGGATCAGAAGTTCAAAGCCAGCCTGAGCTGCATGCAATCCAGTTTCAAACCACCCATTCTCTCTGCAAAATAAAAACAATAAAACTCAACAGAAAAAAAATGACAACATTTAGAACAGGTATAACACCTATATACCAAAGTAGATATACAGGTGGTAAATTTAGCATGAATACTAGCTCAATATTGTATGTCATTTAGGGATTTCAAATGACTGCAACAGTGAAATAGAACTTCATGACCATCAGAATGGCAAAAACACAATGGGGCTGACAAGGATGTAAACATACAGGACTAACTTTCATTGCTGGTGGTATTGCAAATGGAATAGGAATTCGGTGAGGAGGTAGTAAACAGTTTCTCACAAGCATAAACATAGGTGCCCCATAACACAACAACCAATCACATGCATATTTACTGTAACTTCATTCATAAATTCAAATATTGAATGCAAGATTTCCTTCAGTAGGTGAGTAAATAAATGAAATGTCATATTCATAGAATAGAATTTTTTTAGCCATTTAGAAGAGAGGTAGGAGTCACTTGGGTAATCTGTGTACCTCCTACTCAATTTTGCCCTGAGCTTTAAACTGCTCTGAAAAAATAAAAACTACTTTTAAAATAAATTGCCAAGCCACCACACACACACACACACACACACACACACACACACACACACAAAGATTTCTCAAATGCTAAAACTAAAACTACCATATTCTCTAGCAATACCATTCAAAGACTCTATGTCCCATAACAGAGACTGTATATCTGTGTTCATTGCTGATCTAGTCATAATAACTAGATAATGGAATCAGCCTAGATGACCATTAACTGATGAGTGCATAACAAAAATGGTATAAATCTACACAGTGGAATTCTAGTCACCACTACAGAAAAAAAAAATGAAAAAGGTAGGAAAATGGATGGAATTAGAAAATGCTGTACTTAGGTGGGTAACGTGGGCCCAAATGTTACATATTCTCTCTTATATGTAGATCCTAGATTCAAATATTTATATTTCTATATTTATAATTGGAATCTCTGTAGAGGAGACAAGAATAGATCCATGAAAGCTGGGCGGTGGAGGTATGGGGGCAGGGACAGTAGACAACAGGTGATATGGAAGTAGAAAGGGGAATGCTTGGGATGGAAAGTTTTAAACATAGGTAGGAGGGGTATGGTGGGGGGAAGGTGGGAAGAGAGTCAACCAAAACTAACACTGATGAAAAAGCCATATATAAATCTACTACACTAAAATATATGTTAAAGGAAAAGGAGTTTGAACAGAGGTACCTTGCATGAATGGATAGTGCTTCTCCTAAAAGTCACAGGTTTTTAAATCAACATTCTAGTTCCAGGTATAAGCTATCTGCCTATGATTTTGTCATCCAGGGAACTGTCAGAACTATCCCAAACAATATAGGCTATTGTTACTGTGCTTAGTTGGACACCAAAATTAGATAGTAAGACCTTGTTGTTGAAGACACCATACATTTTGGATATAGAATACAGAAAGGTCAAGCTAGAACAGAGCTGGAAACCTTTTTCCTGATAGTGTTCATAGTACCAGAAGGCATTATGCAAGCTGCTGGGGAGGAAAATCCGCCGAAAGTCTTACTCAGCTGAGAACTATATGGTATAATACTGGCTTGCCAGGCAAGATATACAATAGCGCAATAGGGGCATGACTTTTCTGGGTTAACCAGCCATTTTTTTATTGGATTTGACTACCATACCAAAGGGGGAAATTCATGCCTAGTATTTTAAACCTGGTCAAAAGCTCGTGGCTAGAGAGGTCACAGTCTCCCAGGTTGGGGAGGGAAGAGGATCTACTACCAATGTTTGG
This sequence comes from Peromyscus maniculatus bairdii, assembly GCF_049852395.1. Lineage (NCBI taxonomy): Eukaryota > Metazoa > Chordata > Mammalia > Rodentia > Cricetidae > Peromyscus > Peromyscus maniculatus. Next base: position 41,638,484 of record NC_134868.1, read on the forward strand.
TTAAATAGACATGCCATTACTCTAGTATAGGATAAGGAAGGATAATGGGGGAGTGGATATTATCACAGTATACTCTACACACTTAAAAAATTCCCAAAAAATAAAAGTAAATGTACCAACTAATTTGAGACATTAATAATGGCAGAAACACTGTACACATGACACAGACATGGAATAAAACAGTGGTATTACAAGTAACTGGGTAATTTTTCTGGAACCTGAAAAGGCTCTAAAAACCAAAGCCTATTTTAGAAATGATAATAAATAAAATGTAACAAAGATAAACTAAATTGCCATCCATTTTTCCCATTTCAATTCTCATAATCTATTCAAGCTTCCTGTGCCCTTTGCCTGGTTTACTATTCTAACCTATTAGCCCTTTCACATTTCCCTCTCTGATCTACGTTGTAGCAAGAGTTCTATTTTATAACTATAAAGAGTCCTGTGTTCTTAATGCTTCAGTTGTTTCTCATTGCCTTCAAAATCCAGTTTTGTTGGAGAGTTGTGTTGTTTTGTTTGAGACTAGGTCTTACTTTGTGTCCTTGGTTGGCCTTGAACCCAGCAGCCTTCTGTCTCAGACTTCTTGGTGCTGGGATTACAGGCCTGTATCACCATGCCTCACCAGAATCCTCTTTTTAATTCTCAGTGTGGGTCATCAGACTTCCACTCACTCTTTCCACCTCTTTATGAAGCTACTCGTACTTCTACACTCCTTCAGTAGTAAACTGCTTACAGGTTTTCAAGTCTCCTTTTTTCCTTCTTCTCAACCTTGCTCAGGTAAGAGAAGCTTCTCCTTTAACCTCCCTTTAAAATCATAAAACATCCCAGTTTAGCAAAGTAAAAAATAATAATGCTGGCAAAGCACTTGGTTTGAAAATATCACCTTTTGAATTTCTAAAGTAAACATCCAATCATGTGCTTTATTACATTTCAATGAGAGCCTGAGAAAGCATCCCAGCCTAACCTCTGACTTCAAGGATTGAACAAAGTCATCTGAGAAAATAAAAAGGGAGAACTCTTAGTCAGCTATATGTGTAATCATCTTTCCAAGCACAAATCTATCTGAGCTGGAGATCAGCCTGGCCCCAGTAAGGACTCCTGGGCCCTGATCCCATGTCATTATCAAAACAAAGTTAAAGAGAGCTCTAGGGAAGCTGGCAGGTCATCAGCTGTGCTGGAGTGGCTGCAGGCAGACTGCTCTAGGTGACAGTGACAATTGCCATAGGAGGAGGTCCAATACATTGAATAGGTATTACACACAGTCCAGGTGCAAGGACAAGTCCCTTGGGCCTGGGAGGAAGAGGTGAATGGTCAAAGCAAAGGTCAAGGTCTAAATTAAAAACATGCCTGGCTCTCAAAATTCAAGCCGGGAGAAAAGGTGTTCCATGAAATACTGCAGACTAAAGCAGAAACAATGAATAAGCATTTTCCTCCAAAAAAAGAAAAAGGAAAGAAAGAAAGAAAGAAAGAAAGAAAGAAAGAAAGAAAGAAAGAAAGAAAGAAAGAAAGAAAGAAAGAAAGAAAGAAAGAAAGAAAGAAGAGAGAAAAGAGAAAAGAAAAGAAGAGAAAAGAAAAAAACAATGGAATTTCCAGCATCTCTGAGTTGACGATAATTGCAAGTGGACATCTATAAACAGGCTTGTTTTCACTGTCACAAATGTGTAAATGGCAGGCAGAGGTTTTATTTCTTTGGGACCCAACTTGAGAGGCAGAGATCCAGACATCCTGAGTAAAGGGGAAGGTGTGATCTGAAGACTGTCAGACGATTCAGGCCAACAAGAGAACCTGATAGCCTTGCTCCTCAGCCTCCCCTACACCCAATGTGGCCATAAGCTAGCTTGGGGTTGGGGCTGAACTATTGGAGTTGGAAATACATCGTGCAGTCACTTCAGCTGCTTCCTGGACACAGTTTCAAGCCTCTGCCCTAGAGTTGTCAGATCTGACTCTTCCACTATGGTTGCAGCACTTGTTCATGTCATCATGCCTACTCCTTCATCTTTTATTCATCTGCCAGTTACCCAACAAATACCCAGTGCAGCCAGCTACTGGAGTTACAGGGATAAATACAACCAGAAACATCTTTTGAACTAGGAAACTAGCATTTTAGTTGGGGAAACAGACAATAAATAGACATATACATAGAAAACAACAGCAACAGGGAATACAAAGCACTATGAGTTCTAATAAGAGAACAGAAATAGAGTAGATACTACTTGGATCAAGAATTCCAGAAAGTTCTCATGAGTGTAACACTCACATAGAGCTTTAAATAAATTGACCCAAGGTTTTTGACAAAGAAGCCAAATATACACACTGAAGAAATGACAGCATCTTCAAGAGATGGAGCTGATGAAACTCAATGGCTGTCTGTAAAATGATGAAAATAGATTCATATCTCACCCTGCACAAAACTCAAATATAAATGAATCAAGGGCCTCAACAGATGACCAGGTATCCTGAACCTGATTTAAAGAGAGAGAGAGAGAGAGAGAGAGAGAGAGAGAGAGAGAGAGAGAGAGAGAGAGAGAGAGAGAGAAAGGAAGGAAGAAGGAAGGAAGGAAGGAAGGAAGGAAGGAAGGAAGGAAGGAAGGAAGGAAGGAAGGAAGGAAGGAGAGGGGAATAACCTTGAACTCATTGGCACATGAAAGGACTTTCTGAACAGGATACTGATAACACAAGCATTAAATCAAAAAATTAATAAATGAAACCACAGGAAGCTAAAAATGTTCTGTACAGCAAAGGACACCACCATCATTCAAGCAAAGCAGAGACTACAGAATGGGAAAATGTCTTTGTCAGTTGTACATCCATTAAAGGGTTAATATCTAGACTATATAAAGAATTAAAAAAAAACAAAACAACTGAATATCACAAAAACAAATACCAAATTAAAAACATAACATAGGAAACAGCATATACATGTTTCAAAAGTTTCATACACAAATGGCTGAAAAACATTGTTAAAAATGTTCAACACCCTTAGCCAATAGGGAAATGCAAATTAAAACTACTTGGAATTGGGTTGCTTCATCCAGTATGAGAGGAGGTACCTAGCCTTATTGCAACTTAATATGCCATTTTGGGTTGATATTCCTGGGAGGCCTGCTCTTTTCTGAAGGGAAATGGAAGAGGAGTGGATCTGGGGTGGGGGGAGGTGCAGGGAGAGGAACTGGGAGGAGTGGAGGGAAGGGAAACTGTGGTGATATTTTATTTGTACTGAAATGTTATTTTAATTTTATGTTAATAAAGTTGCCCTGGGGTCAGAGCTATTAGAGCCATAGCAAGAGCGTGGTGGTTAGAAGAGCAAGGTAGATTTCTGTGTGTTCAGGGATACAGCCAGTATTGGAGACATATGCCTTTAAGACCTGGAGGGCGGTACTTACAGGCAGTGATGAGGCAGTCATGTGGTTGGGTTTACAACCAATGAGAAGGCAGAACAGAAAGATTATTTAAACAGGGACACAGGAAGTACCTCCCTCTCTCGGGGAAGCTAGGAGCACTGCAGGAGGTAAGATTTTATCTCTGAGCTCTGACCTCTCGGCTTTTCTCTTTTACCTTGGCTCTGTGTTTCTTATTTTAATAATACGATTGGTTACATCTACATCTGGCGCCCAACGTGACAAGAATCCATTAAAAACTGCTTGGGGCTGGCTCCCTAGCCGGAGCAGCTGGCTCCCTAGCCCCGGCCCAGGTCTGGGCTCAGGCTGGACTGTGAGCTGCTTGCTTAAAGCCAGTGCTACAAACAGCTCAGGCCTGCCCTGCTAACCAGGGCCCCTGGCTGTAAAGCCAAGCCTTGACTCGGCTCAAGAGGGAACAAGTGGCTGGCTTTAAGCTTTAGCCGGCTACCCCTTCGCTTTCGCTTTCTCTCTTGCTTTCTCTCTGTCTCTCTGTTTCTGTCTGTCTGTCTGTCTCTCTCTCTCTCTCTCTGGATTTACACCTAGGACTCTAGGTGGCTGTTTTGAAATTCGCTCGGATTTCTACTGTTCTACGCAGATTTGGTAAGTCATAAAGGAAACTATTTAAAAGACAAATTTTTTCCACATTTAAAAAAATGGGTTTCCTGTGTACATTGGAAGAAAATTGGGTTTTGTTTGAAATTTTAGGCAGTCTGACAATGGAACTATATGAAAAGATTAGTATTATGGGAATTATGCAGTTAATCACCATGCTTATTCTCATTTTACTATTTAAAAAGATAGTCGATTTAAGTGCCAGGATAACAGCTTTAGAAAAACCTGTTAATTTTAACAGTGAAGTTGGTTCAAGTTTGGATCATAAGGTTACAGAAAGAAAGCCTGTTTTCACACAGTCATCCTTAATTTATCCTGTGACCGTACAGCAGATGCCTGATCAAATGGCTACACAAAATATCTGGGCTCCAATTGAACTGATGGATTTTAAAAGGTTTAAGGAGGCAATAGTATCTTATGGCATGCATTCCCCATATGTAAAGCAAATGTTAAACTCTTGGTCAACATATAATAGGATTATACCACAGGACTGGCGGGACCTTGCACAAGCTGTTCTGGAACCCAGCCAGAGAATTCAATTTCTAACGTGGTTTAAGGAGGAAGCTAGAAATGTAGAAACACAATGGAGGGATAAAGGAATACAAGTTTGTCAGGATCAGCTTATTGGAGAAGGCCAATATGCTTCAATACAAACACAATGTTTATATGATGTTCAAACCGTAATTTTATGTCGAATGGCAGCCTTGAATGCATGGGACAGAGTTGATGAACCAGGAAAAAAACCTGAGTCATTCACAAAGGTTATGCAAGGCCCAAAAGAATCTTTCACAGATTTTTTTAGAAAGACTGGCTTCAGCAGTAAACAGAATGGTCTCAGGATCAGAAGCTAGTAAGGCAATAATTGAAGCTTTGGCATTTGAGAATGCGAATGCAGCATGCAAAAGAATAATCAGGCCGTTAAGGGCAAGATCTGCACCTTTGGAAGATTGGATTAGAGAAACAATTAATGTTGAGGTTGATGAGCATGATACGTGGGTAGGAGAAGTAATTTCAAAAGGTTTGAGGAGTGTTAGATGTTTTGGGTGTGGAAAGCAAGGACATTTTAAAAGGGACTGTAAACAGGTCATTCCTAGAAGCAATGTTTCTTCAAGGAACAATGGCAACAGAAGGCCCCTTCCTTCTGGAGTATGCAGAAGGTGTGGTAAGGGAAAACACTGGACCAACGAATGTAGATCAACAAAGGACAGACAGGGTAATCCTTTGCCTCAGTTTTCGGGAAACTCCCGGAGGGGCCTCATGCAGGCCCCCATAGCAAAACCAGTTCAAACCTTTCCTGCAGCTGTAGAGGAAATCCATGCTCTGAGCGATTAAATAACCAAATGACTATTGGAATAAATCATGCTGGTCAGGATGATGAAACAGAGAGAATAGAAAATTCAGGAGAAAACATAAAGAATTTTTTGGCAAACTTCTATTAATGAACAGAGACCAAAATTAACGATAAAAATAAATGGTGTTTTGTTGTCTGGTCTGGTAGACACAGGTGTGGACATTACCATAATTGCACCAGAATTTTGGCATCCAGCTTGGCCTCTTCAAGAGGTAAACGTTCAACTGTTAGGAATTGGGACATTATCTGGAGTGAAACAGAGTGCAAGATGGCTGGAATGTATAGGTCCAGAAGGACAGAGAGGAAAATTAAAACCATATGTCGCTAACATAGCTATGAACCTGTGGGGTCGAGACTTGTTGCAACAATGGAATACTCAGATTAAAATCCCTCCAATCTCAGAAACAAATCATAAACTAGCACATGTTTCTGAGAGAAATATTAGAAGGCATTATTTTGAGTGGTCACCAGCCATCCATATTATACAAGAACAGGGCACAACAACTGATAATCTTCCAAAAATACCAACAGCTCTACCTTTAAAATGGTTAACAGACAAGCCTGTATGGGTTCAGCAATGGCCTTTAACAACAGAGAAACTCCAGGCTTTAGAAGAGCTGGTAGAAGAACAGTTAAATGCTCAGCATATTGAACAGTCAACCAGCCCTTGGAATTCTCCTGTATTTGTTATTAAAAAGAAATCTGGTAAATGGAGAATGGTAACAGACCTTAGAGCAATTAACAAAGTAATTCAGCCGATGGGCTCTCTACAATCTGGAATTCCTTTGCCTACTCTGTTACCAAAAGGATGGCCTCTCATAGTTATTGATTTAAAAGACTGTTTCTTTTCAATACCCTTACAAGAAAAAGACAGAGAAAGATTTGCTTTCACAGTGCCTACTTATAATAATTCTCAACCGGTTAAAAGATTTCAATGGAGGGTCCTCCCACAGGGAATGTTAAATAGCCCAACTCTGTGCCAATATTTTGTACAACAGCCATTGGAAGTGATACGTAAAAAATTTCCTAAATCTATAATTTATCATTATATGGATGATATTTTACTAGCTGACTCAAATGCAGATACTTTAGAAAGAATGTTTGAAGAAGTAAAGAAAATTTTGCCTTGCTGGGGATTACAAATTGCTCCTGAAAAAATACAAAGAGGAGATTCTATTAATTATTTAGGATATAAAATAGAGCTACAAAAAATTAGACCCCAAAAGGTGCAAATTAGGAGAGATAGACTACAGACTCTTAATGACTTTCAAAGATTATTTGGAGATATTTCTCATCTACGAACTATTGTTGGGGTAAAAAATGATGAACTGACTAATTTGTTCAAAACCTTAGAAGGTGACAAGGACTTAAATAGTCCAAGAGAATTATCACCTGAAGCTGAGAAAGAATTGGCCTTGGTAGAAAAGAAAGTACATGAAGGGCACGTGGATCGTATTGATCCAAAGCTGGATTGCATTTTGGTTATTTTACCTTCTAGGCATTCTCCTACTGGAATATTAATGCAGAGGGAAGATATTATATTGGAATGGATATTTTTACCAAATAAACCAAATAAAAAATTAAAAACTTATGGGGAAAAAAATCTCTGACTTGATTTGGAAAGGAAAATTGAGACTTCGTCAGTTAGCAGGAATAGACCCAGCAGAAATTGTCGTACCTTTAACTAAGGAGGACATTGAAAAATTATGGACAGAAAGTGAACCTTGGCAAAGAGCTTGCAGTAATTTTTTGGGAGAAATTAACAGCAAATATCCCAAAAGCAACAGAATTGATTTTATAAAGAGAGCTGATTGGATCTTGCCTCGAATTGTACGGCAAAAACCCATATCTGGAGTTTGTACATTTTATACAGATGCCAACAAACAAGGAAAGGCAGGTTACAAATCAGAAAATTTAAGTGAAGTGGTACAACGTCCTTATAATTCAGTGCAAAAATCAGAATTGTATGCTATTCTGTTGGTATTAATGGATTTTTCAGAACTTCTCAACATAGTAACTGACTCTCAGTATGCTGAAAGAGTGGTATTACATATTGAGACTGCAGAATTTATCCCTGATGCTTCAGAATTAACTTCACTATTTATTCAATTGCAAGATACAATCAGGAAAAGGAGTCATCCTTTATATATAACTCACATCCGATCTCATACTGGTCTGCCAGGCCCTCTAGCACAAGGCAATGATGAGATTGATAAATTATTGATAGGAAATGTGCTGGAGGCCTCCGACTTTCATAAAAAACATCACGTCAATAGTAAAGGTTTAAAAAAGGATTTTTCCATAACCTGGCAACAAGCCAAAGAAATAGTAAAGAAATGTCCTACTTGTTCTTTCAATAATCAAACGCCATTACCAACAGGATGTAACCCAAAGGGTACTCAGAGAAATGAAATCTGGCAGATGGATGTGTTTCACTTTGCAGAATTTGGAAAATTGAAATATGTACACCACACCATTGATACTTATTCAGGATTTCAATGGGCAACTGCTTTGAGTTCTGAAAAAGCTGATTCTGTAATCACTCATTTGCTAGAAGTTATGGCCATCATGGGTATACCTGCACAAATCAAAACTGACAATGCTCCATCATATGTCTCTGTTAAAATGAAACAGTTTTTTGCTTATTACAATATAAAGCATATTACAGGTATACCACATAATCCTACAGGTCAAGCAGTTATAGAAAGGTCAAACAGAACTCTAAAGGATATGCTAAATAAACAGAAAGGAGTAACAAAAACCCCCAGAAATAGACTGCATAATGCTCTATTAACTTTGAATTTTCTGAATGCCAATGAGAAAGGAACAACAGCTGCAGAGAGACATTGGGTAATAGAAAAAACTACAGAATTAAATCAACCTATATACTTTAAGGATGTGCTGACCTCAGAATGGAAGCCAGGGTATGTATTACGTTGGGGACGAGGTTTTGCTTTTGTTTCTACAGGAGAAGATAAGCTGTGGGTACCATCAAAATTGATAAAGGTTCGATTTGAACAAGAGAAACCTCTTAATTAGAGGAGGTGATAGTTCATCAACCAGCATGAACATCCAATTTAAACTAACTTGTACCTGTAACACATGTCTTTTCATTTAATCAGATAATAACTTGCCAAAAAGGAACATCCCCAAAATTAGTCTTGGGGGAAGGTTTTTGTTTTTGTCTTTTAGGAGAATGAAGGTTAAGGAATCTGAAGGACACAAGACAAATGAGACAACTGAAGAAAAGGGACAAATCATCTATCCCAGGAAACAGAGTATATGGGAGTATATGGCATATGGGTATATATTATCTAAAAAATTTTATGTCTTCTTAAATGTTTGTTTCTGCTTTTCTCTAAAGATTTAACACTATTGGTTTTCTAATAGTCCCAGTTCAATTAAAATTTAAAGCTGACTTTGGAGTTGGAGAATGGCTCTCTCCTTCTTCAAACTCAAGCATGTTGTTAAAAGGAAAATGCAAACTCCCTGTATCATGCCAGAAAGAGCCATTTTCTGCTATGGGACAGGACAAAAGCCAAATTAATTAAGGGACTATTCTATTACTAATCTCAACTCTTTGATTCTATTCTGATTCTTTAAACTTTTCTTAAAGTATAAATTTTATATCAAAATTTACAAGATTAATATATATATATACATTTTAAACTTTGTTAAGATATGAATGGTCATATAGAGTACTAACTAATTCTAGAAAAAAGGCTTCAATTAGCTGCATATATATGTCTTTGTGTTCGAGTCTCTTATCAGTTTTCTGCAGGAAATCACGGCCAGGCCTAACATCAACTGAAGTCTCCGGAAAGAAGATGGGGCCTCACAACAACAACAACAACAACAATTCCACGTGGACAATAATAATATCACTAAACTGACAAACATCATCTACAGATCAGCTTTGAACTACAAGGTGCTCAGAGCAATTTTGATATGACTAGCTGAGATGATCCAGTCTCAAAGACTACTTGAATAAGGACTTGAGATAAACCCTGAACTTTGGCTTTATACACAGACTGGATAATAATGAAGGATATAGTTACCTTTCCTAGAATTTGACAATTAACCTAAATTTTTCTTTCAGGATAAAGATAACTTCGCCCATACCCAGCAGGAAGCAATTTTAAGAATATGACACCCATATTGCCAAAGAAGTGGTGTGGGGCGGGTGGTTTTTTGGTTCTTTTAATGGGTTTTGGGTCTGGGATAATTTTCACTGTTTAGGGGGGTTGGTTAGAAGTTGTCAAGGGTTAGGAAAAAGGCTAAGCAAAGGAGATTAGATTTAAGGTTCTTGTTTTTTAAAAAAAAAAAAGAAAGAAAAAAAAAGAAAGAAAAGAAAAGAAAAAGACAATTACTAGTTTTAAATACTTTACATTATTACCAACTACTAGGATATAAAGAAATGAAAGTTAGTAATTAGACATTACAATAGAAATTGTAGTCATATTAGATATGTTTTAAAAATTGAGCAGATATATTTTAGACAGGTCATCTTCAAACCCTTCAGAGATCTACAGAATATGGCATTTAAAATGTTTTAATAACTTAGAAATTTTTCTTTTTTGAGACATGTCGGCTCCTGGCAGTACCAATCTACTTCAGAGAAAATATGGGCATTGAAGAAACTGCATATGGAGTTAATTTTCATTGTGGCAAAAGTTAGCCACTGGACAACAAAGTATCCTCAAATCAACAGGAAAAAATGGACAGACAGAACATGAAACAAAGGACTACCAATTCCTGCCAAAACAAGTGTGGTTATGGCTTTATCAAAAGGCATCTTCTGAGGCCAGGACAATATGGCACCATCCCTGAAGTCGCCTTCACAATCTGGAAAAGGTACAGTAAGTACCCTTTTCTTAGAAGGCAGCTGAACAGGCAGTGGGCTGATGGCTTCTGTTGTGCAATGGAACAGCAACTGAAAACCCACGCCTAATAGTAGACTGGCATTTAATATAGATATGTGGAGAAGAAGAGGATGCTGAGATGAAGCCATATATACACAGCCAAGAAGAATGGACAGCTGAATTCAAAAACCATCAACAATTTCCAGAATTTAAAATCCTGAATCATGACATGACACTAGTGGAATTCAGGTGTTTCTGGTACATGGACTGCTCTCACCCAATGTGAGGTTGAACTGTTGACCTTGTGTACAACCTACTTCACAAATGAGTCTGTCAGATACGATAAGCCTATAGGCTGAAGATGATGCCCCAACACTGTGGAGAAACCTCGGGTGACTGTCCAGGCAGCTGGCTGTTTCTGTCAACTCACAATTTTTGGAAGTTGCTTTTGTGCACTTCCTGTTTTTATTTTTGTTAGCTAATATTATTTCCTTCTTGGGTCTCTGAGGGAGTTGAAGATTAGTTAGTTATAGTTGAAGATTAATTAGGATAGAAAGTGAATTAGATACATTTTGGACTTACTAAAATAGGATAGATAAGGGAATTATTTTCTCTGATTTGTCAAATACAAATGGACTAGACATCGTTTAGGTATTTGTTACTTGTATATATTGTATATAGTTATTGTACTTTTGTATATAGTTTTTCTTTTGTTAGTTATAACCTTTTGCCTTTTTTCTTTTTATTAAAATAGAAAAGGGGAAATGTGGTGATATTTTATTTGTACTGAAATGTTATTTTAATTTTATGTTAATAAATAAAGTTGCCCTGGGGTCAGAGCTATTAGAGCCATAGCAAGAGCGTGGTGGTTAGAAGAGCAAGGTAGATTTCTGTGTGTTCAGGGATACAGCCAGTATTGGAGACATATGCCTTTAAGACCTGGAGGGCGGTACTTACAGGCAGTGATAAGGCAGTCATGTGGTTGGGTTTACAACCAATGAGAAGGCAGAACAGAAAGATTATTTAAACAGGGACACAGGAAGTACCTCCCTCTCTCGGGGAAGCTAGGAGCACTGCAGGAGGTAAGATTTTATCTCTGAGCTCTGACCTCTCGGCTTTTCTCTTTTACCTTGGCTCTGTGTTTCTTATTTTAATAATACGATTGGTTACATCTACAGGAAACTGCAGTCGGAATATAATATATGAGAGGAGAATAAATAAATTTAAAAAAAAATCTACTTGAAGACCAGGCATGGTGTCACATTAAATCCTAGCACTTGGAATGCAGAGCCAGGAAGGTCTCTGTGAGTTTGAGGCCAGCCTGGTCCATATATCAAGTTCCAGGATAGTCAGAACTATATATAGATACCCTGTGGTGGTATCATGTTCCCCAAAATATTGTGCACTCTAATAAATTTATCTGGGGTCAGAGGACAGACAGCCACTAGATACAAAGGCTAGAAAATGGTGGCACTCACACCTTTAATCCTAGCATTCCAGAGATAGAAATCCCTCTGGATCTCTGTGAGTTCAAGGCCACATTGGAAATAGCCAAGCATGGTGACACACGCCTTTAATCCCAGAAAGCCAGCCTTTAATCCCAGGGAGTGGTGGTAGAAAGAAGATATATAAGGCATGAGGACCAGAAACTAGAAGCATTTTGCTGGTTAAGCATTTAGCCTGGTTAAGCTTCAGGCTTTTGAGCAGTAATTCAGCTGAGACCCATCCCGGATGAGGACTCAGAGGAGACAAGACCAGCTGAGGATCCGGCGAGGTGAGATAGCTGTGGCTTGTTCTGTCTCTCTGATCTACCAGCATGGACCCCAATAACTCGCCTCAGGTTTGATTTTATTAATAAGAACTTTTAAGAATTTTGCTACAATACCCTGTCTCACAAAATCATCTTACTCCAACCAAAATAGCCAAGATTAATAAGATAATATCACATGCTGGAGAGGATGCAGGGAAGGGGCAACACTTACTGCTGGTGGGAGTACAAACTGGTACAGCCACTATGGAAATAAATTTGAAAGAGCCCAGGAAGCTGAGAATTGATCTACCTCAAAGTCCAGCTGTATCCCTCTTGGGCATAGACCCAAAGACCCTACATCTTACGATAGAGATACCTGCTCATCCATGTTCTGTGCTGCTCTATTCATAACAGCTTAGATGTCCATCAACTGATGAATAGATAATGAAAATGTAGTACATTTACACAACAGACTATTATTCAGATCTTGAGAAACATGGGATTTGGCTAGGCAAAGGTAGAGGATAACTCCAAGGAAAAAGACTTCCAGACACAACAGGATTGATATACTTATGAACTCACAGAGACTGTGACAGCATTGCCCAGATTTAAACCTGACAAAATCCCACCTCTGAGGAGAGGAAGTGGACACAAAGCCCCACCTTAAACCAAGGAGCTATTTGCAATTGATACCTACTGTGAAAAGGAAAGTCATTTCTGTAGATGTATGGTGGTATTTTATTTGTACTGAAATGTGATTTTAATTGTATGTTAATAAATAAAGTTGCCTGGGGGGTCAGAGCTATTAGAGCCATAGCAAAAGCTAGGCGTTGGTGGTGCACACCTTTAATCCCAACACTTGGTAGGCAGAGCTAGGTAGATCTCTGTGTGTTCAAGGATACAACCAGCATTGGAGACACGCGCCTTTAATCTCAATGCCATAGAAGACCTGGAGGGCTGTACAACAGGCAGTGATGAGGCAGTCATGTGTTTGAGTTTACAACCAATGAGAAGGCAGAACATAAAGACTATATAAAGACAAACACACAGGAAGTAGGTCTCTTTCGGAGAGGTCTCTTGGCTAAGGAGGTTAGCTGCAGCAGGCGGGTAAGGCTCTTAGTTCTGATCTTTTGGCTTTCTTTGCATTGGTTCTGTGTTTCTTATTTAGTAAGACAGTTGGTTACATCTACATAGATGAATTTCTAAATGGTCTTATTAAATAAAAAAAAAAACCGAGCCAAATATAGGGGTGAAAGCCTTAGACAGATCAGGGAAATAGGGAGAGCCACCAGCCAACCTTACCTCACCAACTCTGCAGCTCCCAAATGCAAGCTACTTCCTGTCTACCCATACTTTTATATGTCTTGCTTTTCTGTCCTCTCATTGGCTTAGCCCAGCTACCTCACTTCCTTGTCACTGCCTGTCTGTACAGACCTCCAGGTCCCTATGGTTGGTACTGGGATTAAAGACGTGTGTCACCACACTTGGCTCTGTTGCTTAGTATGGCCTTGAACACACACAGACCCTGCCTGATAAGTGATCAGATTAAGGGTATGTGCTGCCTGACTTTGTTTACTTAAAATGGCTGGTCTTTTCGCCCTGATCTCCAGGCAAGCTTTATTTATCAAATAAAATGTCACCACACATTTCTCTTCAATGGAGTGTCTCTGAGAATATCAACTACACTCCCAGGCACTACCCATGGCCAAGAGTAGTTGGGCAACACGAAATTGACTCCCTGTTGTTTTATGTATGTGCTATTTGTTTTGGTTTTGGTATATTTGTCTTGTTGGGTTTTTATTGCTTGCTTTGATTTTTACTTTTGTATTTTTTTGAGAGAGAAAGAATATGAAGTTGGGTGGGTAAGGAGTTAGAGAGGACCTGGGAAGAATCATCAGTGGGGAAAAAATATGATCAAAATATATGAAAAAATAAAATATTGATTTTAAAAATTGAACCAGTCATGATGGTTTTAGTATGCTTTTTTAAAATATGTTTTTATCCCCAGTACTTGAGAGGCAGAGGCAGGCAGAGTTGTTTTTTTATAACACAAAGATCTGTACCTTACCCATTCTAAGGGTATAGTTTGGTGATATTAAGATTGAAATGAAATTGGGGATTTTTAGGTTACTATAGGCAATGAATGCCTTGCTAGCTGCAGTTCAGAAAACTGGTAATGGTATTGGTGGGCTTGGAGTAGATACCTGGAAATGACGAGATGACCACCAGTAAGCAATGTCTGCTTGTTCCCATGGGAACTCTGATGACTGTGGTTAGAGCCCTGAGGCATGTGTGATGTGATTCACCATTGCATGGATATCTCATAGGACCAGCTCCTTGAGTTAGGAGCCAGTTCCCTTGGGAACACTGCAAACTTAGAGCCCCAGAAAGACCTACTGACTCTCCGTTTTCTCTAAGTCTGACTTTGGGGTTATACCAAGGAATGGCAAGCCTCTTCTGTTGAGGAGGAAACTGTCACTTCTTATTTGTGTTCATGCATAGCTTCATGGGAGAGTTTGGAGACTCGGGGAGCTGTGATTTCTCAATCTCAAGGGTACTTCCAACACGTTCAGTTATTTTACTTTTGAGGCAAAACAGCACCCTTTCCAATCAAGCAGATCTCAGCTTTCATAAAGCTGTTTTGCTAATGATGATGTTTAATAAATGGCTTCTGTTTTTATCTTCTTTTAGAGTATTTTCCACAAGTTCTTCCCAAGACCTAACCAGTTGTTGAACTTTTAAATGTGACAAGCCATTCCGTTTCAAATGCCCAGGCTGAAGCCCTTCTGATAAAAAGGAGAAGGGTGTTTATTTTGACATGTTATTCTGTCCCAAAGCATACAAGATGGGCAGCGAGAGGGAGGGATTGAGCCTTGCTGGAAAATAGGCCAAACTTAACTCCCTGCAAAGCAATTAGGAGCTCTGCATTTGCAGAGTGTTTCCACCCATCCAGAAGAGACCTTGAACCAAAACTCACAGCGTGCATTGCTGATTACCTACAGAAAGGCACTCTCCAAGAGGATTAGACACAAGCCCAGGAGCTCACATAAAGAGAACACGCACAGAAGAATCAATAGTGTTCCCAACAGATAAAAGAGTTGGGAGAATGTTTCAAGGAACATCAAGATTTGTGTAAGCATTTCCTTTCCAAAGGACTTGTTTTCATTATAAAACGTTTCATAATACATTCATGTTCTTCCAAAATTGTCCACATAACAAAAAAAAATAATCACTGACATTTAAGGGCTTAGTGAACACTGTGATATTCTTGTACAGTATTTCACTTAAAATGGAAAAGATCTTTCTAAAGTAGGTGATCTTCTTCAAATGACACCTCTCTTCAATGCTTTTGGCAACAAAGACCTCAGGAGACAAGCTTTTCAAATGATTTTGTTTGTTTTATTTTTATTTACATATGTGTGTGTGTTTGGGAGGTTGGGTTACTTATAGTAGAGTACAGGTGCACACAACGGCCAGAAAAAGGCATAGGATGCCCTGGAGCTGGAGTTACAGGAATTGTACGATACCTCACTGGAGGTGCTGGAACCTGAACTTGGGTCCTCTTGAAGCTTAAATGCTCATAACTACTGACCATTCTCTCCAGCCTCATGACTTTCTCTTTTAAGGGGTAGAAAAGGACAAATTTAAAATAAAAATGACAGAGTTGGATATGCATGTCGTAACTTAGGAATGTGAGGAGGGGGCAGCCACACATGCTTAGTGGCACGGAGGCAAGGCCACATAGCATAAAATTCTGTGTGAGCTCAGGCTCAGCTGCTCCTGAATGATAAATTTAGAATGGATTTTCATAGGAGAGTGAGAAGAATACAAGTGGGAAGTGAAGAGGAAAGATTAAATGGATGAGCAAGAAAATAAGTCTCTTCGTTAGCTTGCAAAAGGCTCCGGCTTCCTCTCCAGATCTGCTCCATTTACCCTGTGACCCTAGGGCAGCTGAGCAACCTTGGGTATCATAGAACTAATATGCACTCCAGAAGCTGAATTGCTACTGCATGTAAAGTGGGCTGCCCAGTGCCTGGCATAAGGTGGTCAGGGAGAGCTGGCTGTGTGGATGCCTCTGTCTCATAGCACCCAGAACTCCTGAAGAACGGATTGCCTGTGGAATGGGAGGCCACACTGTCAAGTCAGAACAGCCATGGCTGAGCTCTGAGGACCTGCTTTTTTCTGCCAATGATCAAAAGGGGTGTTAAATGCAGAACAGAGTCACCACTGGAAGTAGGCTGGCATAGACAGGAAAGCTTCCCGCTGGTAGCAAATGCCAGCTAAAGTCACAAAGCCACTCTTTCTGACTGCTTCTCTTTGGCTCACCATAAGTGAGATAGTCTTTAACAAGAAAGTTTTCTGTCTTAGCACTTGGTTGCCCAGCCTATATTTGGACTGAAAACACTCTTTTCTAAATACACTTTATTTAATCAGTGTTTGCAATTACCTTTCCTGTGCAAAAAGTCTTGTATAATCCAGTTTATCTTTAGTTCTAATAACTTCAAGCTCATCTTCTTTTATGACTGTGGTAATTCTGAATGTACTGGAGGAGAAGTGATTTCATGAACAACAACTGCATGGTAAATATTGGCTGAATAAATAATCATCTGGTAAAGAATGGTATAGAAATATTACCATACATTATTGGCAATCATGGCTATTAAAGAATATATGTTGGTTTATGCAACTAGTATGTTTATCTTGAGTTGTGAAGAACAGAAGGAAATTGTACCTTCAGGCACGCTCAGTGTGGACCCATGCTGTGTATGAACTTAGGTTTATAAATAAATCCACTACCTACAAGCACTTTCTTCTAATTTTAATGTTTAATTAGCAGACAAAGTATTAGGTTCCACTGTGATAATTTCAAACATAATTTGTTTCTGATCCCTTGCCCATCCCCTGCCCTTCCATACTCAATGGCTTCTTAGGTGCTTCCATGTCACAGGTGTTTTATTGCCTCCTCCCTTCCTCAACACCTCTTCTCCTCTCCTGGTCCCCTTTCCAGTTACGTGATGTATAACATCATATATATTTTTTAAATCTAGAACCTATCTACAAAAATGAACATGCTATATTTGTCTTTCTGAGTATGGGTAACCCTTCTTAAAAAGTTTTCAGAGCTATCTATTTTCCTGTAAAGTTCATAGTTTCATTTATCTTTATGGTTAAATAAAATTCCATTGTATATACAATTCCACTGTACATTTTCATTATCCATTCATCTACTGGTAGACATCTAGGCTGATCCCACTTCCTAGATAGTGTGAATAAAGCAGCAATAAATATGAATGTGCAAGGATCTCCATGGTAACATATACACTCTGTTAGGAATATGCCGCAAAATGTGCACAAGTACTTTTTACTTATCTGACTTCTCCCAAATAGCCTCTAGTTTTAATCACGGTCACCAAGAGGTTATACTCATACTTCTAACACTGGTGCACAAAGAAAACAGCTTTTGTTAGGGAGTTTCACTGTTCTTAAATGACTCCTTTCTTCAAGGAAATTCTGAAGCAGTTAAGAAAATGCAGGAGAAAGGCTGGTGGGGAAAAAGGATCAGAGAAACAAGCTCCTTGCACTTGAGTCTGGACTCTAACCTTGATCTCTAGGCAAGTCTCCACCTCACAGATTTAACATTTGCCCTTCTGTCCCCACATTTCCTGGCACCTAATTTTGGCCACAAATATGGTGGGATACACCTGTAACCCCGCACATCTGGCAAGATGAGAGACAGAGACAAGATAATTGCCTGGATGTTCATGGACCACCTCGTCTAGAGTACACAGTATACTATAACAGAAACAATGAGAGAGAATTTGCTTCAACAAAGAGGAAGAAAAGAACCAATACCCCAAAGTTATCCTCTGGTCTATACACATGCATCGTGATATGTACTCACCACATTCATGCATATCATACACAATGAAGATGATGATAATAATAACAATAAATTGAATGTTTAAAAGCTTTTTAAGGAGTCCACTCAAAACCATAGCTCTCCAAAATGTCCACCAGCAAGGTGGTCTGTATATCATAAAGTATTAGTCAATGCAGGATTATTCAATCTTCAAACATAAAATCCTTTACAGCAGCACGGGAAATACCCATGAAATAATGTTATTAAAGAAAGAAAAGCAAACCATAACATTATGCATGCAATGTGGTAGCCACATTTACATACATACATGTGGGAATAAAGCTTTGGATGGAGTCTGGAAAACAAAAGCAATGATTGGGATTGGGTATTGGGCTTCAACATATTTTCATTCTTTAATGCTTAAATAATTAAAGAAACCATGTTTGCTGTCTCTAGTCACTAGTACCACGTAGACATAATAGCAGCAGCACCCCCATCACCCTCAGTAAGAATCACCCCACTCAAGAGCAAGGGGAGCTGACAGATCTCCAACAGGGTCCTGACTCCAGACACCCCATGTCTGCCTGCTTTGGAGTCAGAACACAAGCCCCGATGTTGCCTCCATATGGCCTTACTTTCATTTTTAAGACTTTGACGAGTCTAGGCATTCTGCATTTTAATGGTAATGCTTTCCCCTTAGAAGTTCAGGTGCCAAACAGAAACACCGCTAGACATCATGGTTCTTTAAAATGTGGCATTCTTATAGAGAGCTGATGGAAAACCCATGTCCTCGTATCATTTGAACAGATCCAGGTAACAAAACTCACGGCTGTGGGATTTACAGTCCTTTCATTCAGGAATGAATGTAGTAGTAATGTAGTCAGCTTTAAGCTATTTTGGATCATTTTCTTGAAATGTATAAAAAAGAATGCACATACGAGAAACACTCAGTGTCAGCAAGATGCAAACTAATACATACCATGTAGATTCCTAGGTTCAAAACATTTCATGTCTGCAGAACTACCTAACCAGTTTACCACTGTCCTCCTTATCTCTGTCTCAGCAGGTATGTCCTCTAATGTGAGGGACAAAGAGTACAGTTGTCCTTAGTTTACCATTCCCATGTCCTTGTTTCCTTAACACGCAGGGACCTTTCCTCGGGATGAATACGTAGGCTCCAGGTTTTTGCAAAATGTGCACAGCTACAGAAGCATCGGACAAGGAAGGGCTTAAGACGGAGCAGAGAGAGCTGCCTGTGGAGCATGTTAGATGGAAGGCTAGAGCGTCTGACAGCTGAAGAAACTGTGGAGGGTTCTCGCTTAGGGGGATGGGAACAACAACAAAAAACAAAAAAACTCAAGCAGCCACTGAGTGAGACCCTACAACTCATTTCTTGGTTCAGTGAGGGCAGAAACAAATCCAGGAGAGCTGACAGATGCAAGGTATATACCAGGAGGCAGTGTACATAAAAGCAAGTGAGTCTTGCCCAAGGCAGCACTCATCCCTGGGTTCTCTCTCAGCCTCTCCACAAGGTTAGCTGGATGAACTTGGCCAAGGAAAATGTTTTGTCTGCTTTCAGCGACTTTTCCCAGCCACAGTCATGAGTGAGTGTGTATGTGTGTGTGTGTGTGTGTGTGTGTGTGTGTGTGTGTGTGTGTAGTTGCATGTAACATACAATTGCCCGAGTCCCTGCTCCCTTCTAGGTTTACTGCAATTCTTTCATCTTCTCCTATATTATGCTTACCATGCCTTCTAATAATTATTATTATGCTGATCCAGGGCACCGTGCTTTAAATATTCCTTGAGAACAAGGCCCTTTTTATATGAATCTCTACCGACAGTGTGCTAGTGAGGTTCTTGGCAGCTAATAGATGCTCAATAATCTTTTGGTGTGTTGGTGGTATCTCTCACATGTAGACACAAGATACTATGGAATAGTCCCATCCTCCATGTCAGTCAGAAGGTCCACAGAGGAGAGAAATGCTATCTTATCCACAACTCTAATCCAGAGCCCAGCACCCAGAAGTACCCATCACAGATGTGTCAGAAAGTGAATGTGATTTTAAAGATACCTGACTCCCAGTAACTCTTCATGGACTTGCTGGGGGGTGTCTTTCTGTACCCTGAATATATGTTGTTCTCATTGGTTAATAAATAAGCTGCTTTGACCTATGGCAAGGCAGCTTTGAGCCAGATGGGAAATCCAAGGAGAGAGACAGGAAAGAGAAAGGCAGAGTCTGGAGAAATGTGAGCCTGCTGCCCAAGGAGCAACATGTAATGAGAAGCAGACGCAGGTTTAAAGCCAGGGAACATGTGGTGATACATAGATTCATAGGAATGGGTTAATTTAAGATATAAGAGCTAGCTAGCAAGAGGCCTGCTGTAGGCCATACAGTTTATAAACAATTTTAAGCATCTGAATTATTATTTTATAAGTGGCTGAGGGACTGCAGGGCCAGGAAAAACTACAGGAATGCAGGACAGAAGAGCTGGATGGGACCTGAGAAAACTTTTGACTACATGGACTCTCCCCCCCCCCCCCGGCAGCATCAGCAGAAAGAGAGGAGATATGAGGTTGTTCTCCTTAAGAAATGACCTTTGCACTCACCCCTGTTCTGGTCCTCAACCTCTTTTGGCATAGTCTGGAATTTTAACAGCAAGCATAAGACATAATAGATTTGACAAGTACAAAAATCTATGAGAAAAGTGCTATGTAGACCCGAAAGTGCAGCAGACAATAGCTGATTTTATAGAATCTGATCATCTCTATTGCAAGTGAAGATGGAGGTGTTTCCCAGTAAATATGTTGGGAACTATTGGCAGATAGCCAAGTGCAGTGAACCATCATCCCCAAGGTATGTTAGCATCACTGCGGAAAGGGGAGCTGCCTCTCTTATACTTGGCAAGGTACCGCTTTCTTCTGACTTCATAAAAGGGTGATGCTTCTAAGACAGAATGAAAAAAAAAATTTCTTTGTATCTTTCATGTTGGGTCAAAGAAATGTGAAAATAACTTAATCCACATTGAAGAATCAAAACAACTTTGATTGTAGCAAAGGAGTGCTTCTAAAACACTTTGAGTTTTTGCAGGGAGAATTAATACCATTACCTCTGTTCCTTTTCCAGAGGCCAATATTTTTGCTGTGTTTTTTAATTAAATGCAAACAAGCTATTTGCAGGCTATTCAAGTGAGCTGAAAGACTAACTTCCAACAAAATAAATATTGTTGACTTAGTTTTGCAGTTCTGGGAATGGAATCCAGGGCTTGCCATGCTAAGCATGTGCTATACCACTGATTATGTGCTGTACCACTGAGCACATGCTGTACCACTGACCATGTGCTGCACCACTGAGCATACGCTGTACCATAGAGTGAGTTCATGGCAGCCTCAAGAAGGCAAGCCTCAGCAGAAATGCACTCATAAGAGTCAGGGGGGATCTTTTGCAGAGACTAAGTTGAAAGTTGGACAAAGAAATGCAGGGAGTCATGAAAATGTCCTGGTATATTTAAAGTAAGACATCTTAGAATTCACTGATCTAAGGGCTTTGGATTGGTCACTGTTTCTCTTTCCAACAGATGAATATCAATATTTTAATAGTTCTTCAAGAGAACTTTTATGGGAATATTGTTAAGCTCCAAGGACCCAATAAAAGCTGGATAATTATGGAGAAGAAAAAAAATAATGTTCCTAGAGTCTTGCAGATTTTGGTTCATTTGAAGGGTAACCTGTTGTCCTCATTTGCATAGAGCCCAGAGATTGTACAGAGCACTTGCTGCTGTTTCCAGGACAGTTCTGAGCCAGCCAAAATGTCTGTTCACCCTGATTTCTAGCTCTGCGAACTACTGGCTGGTGCCTCTTTCCAATTCTAAGTATCAGTTTCCTCCTCTCTAAAAGAAGAAAGTATAAAATGTAAGGATAGTTCCTAGGAAGACCAAATTGTATCAGCAGTCGAGTTAACTATTAAAATATTAAGGAGACAAAGCCCCACCCAACTGCATTGAACCTTCTCTTTATCAGAGAAGGGTTTTGTGTCATTTGATTGTTCTCTCCCATGCAGCATGTACTCTCTGCCCATTGCAAAGGTTTTGTAATTCACTGTTGTTGTGAAGAACAGAAAATCTCACCTAGATGTCATTCATTCTATCAAAGATATTCTAAAGATTTTATTTTTACTGCTTTTATTTATGCTAATTTATGCTGAGAGAGACAGAGAGAGAGAGAGAGAGAGAGAGAGAGAGAGAGAGAGAGAGAGAGAGAGAGAGAGAGAGAGAGAGAGAGAGAGACTGACTGACTGTGGGTCTGCTGTGTGTATGTGGGTGCCAACAGAAGGCATCAACTTCCCTGAAGCTGAAGTTTCTGGTGGTAGTGAGCTGTCCAATGTGGGTACTTGGAATTGAACTCGGGTCCTCTAAAAAGAACAGAAAGCTCTTAACCACTGAGCCATCTCTCCAGTCCCCACCGGTTTCTCTTCAGCATCTTTACAGAGAATTGGTTTCATGTCATTTCCAAAAGACTTAATTGTCTCCCCTTCTGAAACTCCATGTTCTCTGAGGGCTCACCATGTCCCTGAAGGAAGCACACTAATAATAGGTCATTAGAGAGACTGTCGTGATCACACAGGCTGCTCTAGGTTAATGCCAAGATCCAGTGAATGAAGTGGACAAAGGCAGGACTCTGTGTGCCAATGGCTCTGCCAGATGCACTTCTGGGTCGGTTAGAGCAGTAAAATGCTTTGCATCAATATGAGGAGTGTGGAAAGTAATTTAGAAAGTGTTATGCATCCATAGGGGTTCTCTAGACAGCAGGGGCAGGGAGTGAGAGACATAGGAACAAGACATTCATGAATTCTATCTCAGGTGACAGCAATAATCTCCCCAGTTAGACTCAGCATTAAAAGTGAAAGCAGAAAAAAAAATGCCATTCACGTGCAAAGATGTTGCTGTGGTCAACGGAACTGCCATCTAGTTTTGGATCTGGGCAGAACCAGCCCGAAGGAGCAAGTAATTATTGCTAGCATCAAAATATGTTTGGGGCAATAGGAACTAATCTCATGGGACCAGCTGCATCTAAAATCTAAGGTATTCTTTTTTAATTAAATACGAATGTCCTTAGTCATGCTTCATTAGTTAACTGGTACAAATGTAAGCAACGTGTCTACTAAAATTTCATATTTCTGTTGTGAAAAAATATTATCCCCATTCAGCCACATTTTCTGAGCATCTTACAAGACACTTCTGGGCTGCATCCTCTGTTCCCCTCCACCATGACTCATCTCTAACCTGAGAAGCACGAAGACGATTCATGAGATCTGGGCCAATCTTTTAAAAACATAACTTGACAGTAGAGTTACAAATGGTCTCAATAAGAAAGGTACGGAGGACTGGCAAGGTAGCTTAGTGGATTAAGGTACTTCCGACCAACCCTGGCTGTAGGAGGTAGCTGTTCCAGCTTTGACTTTGAAACACTGCCCCTAGTGAGGCAGCCAGTAACTGCCACACCTGCCTATGACCTGCCCCTGGGGTGTGGCCAAGATGGGAGCCCTTAAGACCTGAGGTCCATACATGCCAGCCCTCTTGGCTCCTTGTGGTCCTGGATGTTGGATCACAGAACAAGTCAGAGTTCTCTGGAGAACCATGCTGGAGTGCACCTCAACTCCCCTGGATCCTATAACCGACCCCTCTACTGGTTGTAAGTTACCCTGAAATAAACCTCCTTTTAACTACCAGATAAATGACATGGAGTTGCCTTGTTAAATCCCCACTTTACCTGGCAATCTGAGTCAATCCCTAGAACCCACATTGCAGAAGGAATACACTGGTTCCCACAAGGTGCCCTCTTTCACATATATTCCTTAGTACATAAACATGTGCACACATCAATAAATAAATGTTCAAAGAAAGGATGCAACTAATAGCCTTAAATTGTGAAGTCTTTAGGAACTTATTCCAGGAAAGAGAGTGGCAGGAGTTAGGGGTAGTGAAAGCACATAAGGAAAGAAAAAGAGAAGAAAAAGGAGGATGGGGGAGGGAAGGAGGAGGGGGAGGGAGGAGATGGACAGGGACAGGGAGGAGAGGGAGAAGGAGAAAGAAGAGTTGACTTCACACTCTAAGAATAATATTAGAACAGCTAATATTCTGAGATAGCTGAGAAATGCTAAGTATGCTAAGTAGCTGAGTATGCTAAGAGAGCAAACACACACTCTTGTTGTATTGAAAGTAAACAGAATAGCAAGGATGCATCTTGGGGCTGTTGGGGCTACCAACACAATGTTAACAGGTAACAGTGAAATAGGAAGGAACTCAATTTGGATTTTGCATTGGTCTGTTATGCCAGCAAGCATGATTCTTATTCTGAAACTTACAGAATAAACATTGATAGATGCATGCGATCTAATAAAGCAGCGCCTGGTCTCTCTGAAGTAGTTCACGTCTTAGCTGTACAAACACACATTCTTGGTGTGGTTTGCTTAGAGAATAAGAATGTATAGTATTTTGTGGGATTATGGAGACTGGATAAATGTGTTCCCGCTTATCTAAAAGAGATACAGATGGGCCCTGTCATTTATGGACTAGTGAGCTTGACATAAAATGCAAGTAAGTTGCTGGGACAGAATATTAATAAATTAGTTTGTGAATACATGCTAGGGACATGGTGAATGCTAGGAAAAAACAGTACACACATTAAGGACAAATCAAATCAAACCAGTCAAACACAAACACACACACACACACACACACACACACACACACACACACACACACACACACGATGGGTGAAGCAAATGCTTCAGATGAATCGATGGCTGAATAGCCCTTGTCAAGGTTTCTTGTGACATCCTTATAGAGGAAATGTAAATGTAGAGAGAGAGACCAGAAATAAAATCCCACTTAATGATGATTATACCTGGCATCTTTCCAAAAGACTATAAATTAACGTAAGTTAATGCACTTTATCTGCATGTGGGGGATTTCTCTCCATGTTAATCAATAACAAATGATACCTTTATGATGAGCTCTGTCAACTACAATAAAAAGGAAGAGAGATTTAATACATCAAGTGGCAAGTTCTTAAAATTGTTTTTAGGGAAAAGGACAAATTCATGGCACTTTTGCAGAAAAATATGTTTACTTGGTCAGTGGTCATTATTAGACAGTTGGATATAATTGTGACAGGAAATATTTAGAAGTCTTGAGAAATTTCTATGAATTCATTCTGTGACTTGATAAACAATTGCATCAATTGATTCTAGAAGTTTACTCTTAAAAATCACTGTATTGTAGTTAATATTTTTTGAAACAGACACGGAGAGGACTTCAAGGGAAGAAGACAATTGATCTTTAAAGAAAAAAAAGCCCTATGCTGAAAAGTGCCCAGTTATAGAAAGGATGAGGGATGTCTGAGCAGCAATATGGAAAAGCTTCAAGCTTTTCACGGAGCACTTAACTTGAATGCTGATGCTGTAAGAAAAGGCAGAATTTCAAATGGGAATTTAGGTTCTGCCAAAAAAACGCAAAAATGCCTGCTGGGCTGGGCAAGATGGCACAAGCCTGCTCTCACAGCATTCAGGAGGCTGAAGGCAAGAGGATCAAGAATTTGAAAACTAAAGGCCAGTCTAGATTACACATTAATTAATAAACTAATAAAAAAAGAAAATATGTTACTTACGAAACAGAGGCCATGATGGTCCCATCAATTCTGGGAAGGCGTGTTTTACTCTGAGAACTACACATCATAGGGCCATTGACATACTACAGTGCATTCAGTAGGGAAAGCTCAGGGAGATGTGGACAAAAATGGCCTGGTCTTACGGAATAGGTGAAAGAACTGGTGTCCTTTAGCAGGAGAAGAAGGTTGCAAGGGGTGGGCGGTCAGTGTCTTCTCTTACCTGAACGAAGACTTGGTAGAACAGGAATCTGCCTTGTTTTCTTCTCCACATGGCTACCCACAGGTAACTAGGAGCATGGGAAAAAGTAGTGCTGAATGAAGCCATGGTAGACTGTTCCAAAAATGATCACTCAAAACTAGAAGACATGTTATAAAATTTGCAATGTTCAAAGCTGCCATTTCTTATAAAGTAAAAATGATACTGGAAACATGGCACAGAGCCAAAATAGAGAGAACAGGAACCATTACACACAGCATGCTAGATAGCAAGTAAGAATGATAGCCAACTATCAACAGCCAGCCATGGATTAGTGAAGGTCTCATGGGGGCCCTCCCCATCCCTGATGGCTACTGACAGATGCTGATGAAAGGGCAAACATTGTCTTCAGTTGTGTACCTACTGATGAGCCCACCAGGGTCCAATGGATAGCTCCAAACCCATGATCACCCACACAGTCCTGGCTAAACTCAGTAGGGGAAAATAAAAATAAAAGGTAACAACAAAGACGACAAGTCAGAGACATTTCAAAGCCTTAGAACCACCACAGGGCAGTGGCTTTCCTTATGACCGCACCTCCACAGGTACAAAGATGGGGATGCCTTGTGCATTTTGTGGGACTAAATAAAAGCAAATAGGAAATTTTACCCAAGCATCTTTTGCCCAAACAAAAAAACAGAAAGGATCTTTGTATCTATGTTTTCAGCACATGATACACAAGGTCAGTTTTTAACATCTTGTTCCAAGACAGCATCATTGTAAATATCAGAGTATGTATATATAGTACACACACACACACACACACACACACACACACACACACACACACGCATGCACGCACGCACGCACATGCGCACACACACATACACACACACACACACACGCATGCACGCACGCACGCACATGCGCACACACACACACACACACACACACACACACACACATATACTCACATGTGCGCATGCACACGCACTCGCCAAATAGTGTCTAAGGATATGCCACCACCTCAATTACAGAGATAGGAGGCTTGGGTCTCCTGGAGAATTTATAATACCATATCTTTAATTCTTGAAAACATGGACTTATAAGACAATCTGTTTATTCAAGTTACTATGTTGTAACAAGGGTGTGGTTCTAACAATATCTTTCTTTGGATCATCTTGGTAGTCAGTTTCTATATCTCTTGCAAGGAATGGTGGGCAATGTTTGCCTTCAGATCTTGGAATAATTTGCTTGAATATGTGAATGACTTTTGAAGAAAAAATGATAAAATGCTAAACACAGTGTCATAATAAAAGTACAAGCTCAGATGATCTCTAGGGCCATATAGTTGGCTCAGTGGGGTATAGGTTCTTACTGTCAAGCCTGACCACCTGCTTTCAATTCATGAAACATGCATAATGGAAGAACAGACAAAATTGACACAAATTATTCTTTGACCTCTACATACACAGCATGACACATCAGCATCCACCCATAGACACACACTAAATAAACGTAAGACATTTTTAATCAGCCTTATAGTTCTTATAAAGTTCTTATAATATACCTATCCATTTTCACATATAGATGCTTTTGAACTAAGTATCATTTGAAGTAAATTATTCAGGCATTATAATAACTTGAAAGAGGAAGTGGTTATTATTTAATCACAATAAAGCAATAAACTTTGGGATAGAGACTAGTCTCTGTTTTGAATGTTTGCATACTCATACATATGTATGCATATAAATATACACATATAGCAATAAAAAGAATGCACAGGGTATACATCAGTAGGCTTTTACTAATTAAATAGTGATCCTTATTCTTAAATTAGGGGATGATGGGGTAAGTACTCAGGCCAAAGACAAAAGGTAAAAGCAGGGTTTTTTTGTCCTTCTACATTAGTGCTCTCCCACAAGCAAACAGAAAAATCACCAGGGAAGTATTGGAAGCAGACATCACAGCACCAGATTGATCTATTTCAGATCCAATAACTGACTTGTGTTGGTGTAGGCCTATGGAAAACTCCATTGAGAGGCCAGTCGGTCTCAAGCTTCGTCATGAGTCAGAGTTCAAGGGTTTGTTAACACAGCTTCCATCCTCAATTTCTGATTCATTATGCCTAGGCTAGAGCACACATACACACACACACACAAAAACCTCTATTTCTAACAAGCTCCCCAGTGATGTTCACACTGTTGATCTGAGGAACACATTCTTACAGCTACAGGTCCATTTAAATTGTGAGTTAGCGTCTTTTAATTTCTGACTGTACGCTAAGAGCCCAGATCCCAGACTCAACATGTATCAGAGACCTGAACTTCAACAAATTGCCCAGTGTTTTCTGTGCAAGTAATACTCTGAGAAATACCAACTTACACATTTTGTTCCTTGAGTATATTCACAATAGCAACTTTCTTGTGTAGCCTGCACATTCTTTTTTGCTCTCTGAAGGCTTATTTTGTTTCCTTTTGTTTGCTGTTGAGGCAGGCCTCCAACTCAAAATTTCCCTGCCTCAGTCTCTTGAGTTTTGGGATTACAGGCCTGTACCACCACATTTGGTTCTTATACATACTTTTGGTGACTAATAGGACTGTAAGGACAGAGCTGTAGATGTAACGGTCTTGTTAAATAACAATGAAGGGAGAGAGAGAGGCCTGCCCGCCGCCACTATGACAAGTGAGATGTAAGGTAACCAGTAAGCCACAAGCCACATGGCAACTTATAGATTAATAAAAATGGGTTAATTTAAGATAAAATAAGTAGATAACAAGAAGCCTGCCATGGCCATACAGTTTATAAGTAATATAAGCGTCTGAGTGATTATTTTATATGTGGGTTGTGGGACTGTGGGGGCTTGGTGGGACCTGGAGAGAAGCCCTCCAGCTACACAGAGCCCTAGATTGACAAATTATCTACTGATTTTGAGTGTGACTCTCCAAATTCTATACTTGCTATAAGTAGGTCTACTTAAAGAAACCAGTTAAATTCTTGATTTCAGAAGTGGTATTTAGAGGTTGCATGACACACCAATGATCCTTGGACACCAGAGATGACAAGGCACCCACGGAGTGCAGGATGCTGAGCTATGCTGGAAGGATGTCTTTGAGATCAGCAGGGACTTTTTGCCTACATGTCAAGTAGATGGTCTGCATTTCTTTCTTTTTTTTTTCCTTTCTGGAGCTGAGGATTGAACCCAGGGCCTTGCACTTGCTAAGCAAGTGCTCTACCACTAAGCTAAATCCCCAGTCACTGGTCTATATTTCTTAATTTCTCCCCTTCAAAGCATTATCACTCAACTGTGTACTGTAGTTCATATTTTAATCTTTGGGGCCTCACCACCCAGCTCCCAAATAAATACACAGAGACTTATTCTTGCTACATATGAATGCCCAGCCTTAGCTTGGCTTGTTTCTAGCCAGCTTTTCTAACAAATTATCCTGTTTCTTTTCTACATTTTGCCTCAGGGCTTTTTAACCTTTCCTTGTTCTATATATCTTGCTTTCCTTCTTACTCTGTGGCTGGGTGGCTGGCTCCTGGAGTCCTCCTCTCCTTTTCTCACTTCTCCCCCTTCTTTTTCCTCTCTTCCTATTTACTCTCTCTGCCTGGAAGCCCTATTTCTCTTTCTTGCCTAGCTATTAGCCATTCAACTCTTTATTTGACCAATCAGGTGTTTTAGGTAGGCAAAGTAACACAGCTTCACAGAGTTAAACAAATGAAACATGAAAGAATGTAACACATCTTTGCATCATTAAACAAATATTCCACAGCATAAACAAACGTCACACTTTTTTTCATTTTTCTTTATTAAGAAATTTTCTACTCACTCTACAATACCACCCACAGATCCCACCTCCTCCCTCCTCCCACCCCCCAGCCCTCTCTCCCTCCTCCTACCCCCCAGCCCTCTCTCCCTCCTCCTACCCCCCAGCCCTCTCTCCCTGCCTCTGGTGTGATGCCTTGCACAGCCTTGGTGCAGTGGGATGGGGCTTGGACCTGCCTAGGCTCAGTGTGCTGGGCTCTGCTGACTCCCCATGGAGACCTTGATTTGGGAAATGTAACACGTTTTAAACAAATACTTCATAACAATGTGGCCCATGGTTGGACATATACCCATTTCCTAAATCTCTTCTGTGGGAAGAAGGAGACATTTCAACTCAATCAAGAAGGGTGAAGTCTCCAGTAACATCAGAAGCAATGGGGTGAAACTGAGCAGGGAAAGCCCTGAGTGACAGGGTATATTGATGGAGAGTTAGGGTTCCCAGTTTTATCCTGTAAATAGTAAGCTAATCTATAGTGTGGATCAGTGCTGGCCCCACAGCTCACTATTGGTCCATGGGAAGTATCTCCAAATCAGTGGGCATCAGATAAGATGGACCTTATCTGAGGTTATACAATAATTAATTAATAACATGATACACTAAAGCTAACTAGTCATGCTGTGTCAGCTTAAAAACTGTAAGTGAGCCGGGCGGTGGTGGCACACGCCTTTAATCCCAGCATTCCGGAGGCAGAGCCAGGCGGATCTCTGTGAGTCCGAGGCCAGCCTGGGCTACCAAGTGAGCTCCAGGAAAGGCGCAAAGCTACACAGAGAAACCGTGTCTGGAAAAACCAAATAAAACAAAAAACAAACTGTAAGTGAAAGAACTTTTGATAAATAAAAAAACAGGGGTAAAAGTGGTATATGTGTGTATTGAAATATCATAATGAAACCTATCATCTTTTACTAATATACACAGATTGAAAAGGAAAACAAATGAGGGACTGCAGGGATGGCTCAGCAGTTAGAGCACTGACTGTTCTTGCAGAGGACACGAGTTCAATCCCAGAACCCACATGGTGGCTTTTGACTATTTGTAATTTGGTTTCAGGGGATCTGACACCCTCTTCTGGCCCTGTGGACACATAGTGCACAGACATGTAGGCAGATAAACACTCATCTTCATAAAATAATAAATAAATCTTAAGAAAAAAGAAATTCACCATGGCTCATTAGTCTTCAAATTCAATAGTTTCATAAATATATTTAACCCTCCTTCCCATAAGGAAACTCAGATATTGGATACCAGCCCTATTACTCCCTCATTATGGCTTTGGAAAAGGTAAACCTCTGTACAATTCAATTTTTTACATATAACGTGAAAAGTAATCTTATTTCCACCTCCTGTGGTGTTAGGAAAATTAAATGGGATAATTTATTCATAGTGTTTGTAACCATTGCTGCTTTCTGGAAACTACTCAGTCAGAAACAGCATTTCTTGATACAGAGTTTCCAATAAGGAGCATTGCTTTCCAGGAGACTTTTC
Source organism: Peromyscus maniculatus bairdii (assembly GCF_049852395.1). Lineage (NCBI taxonomy): Eukaryota > Metazoa > Chordata > Mammalia > Rodentia > Cricetidae > Peromyscus > Peromyscus maniculatus. Next base: position 41,669,491 of record NC_134868.1, read on the forward strand.
CTAAAGCATTACCACTGGCCTCCAGGAAGAATCCTTGAGTGAGCCTGAGCATGTCTGACAGTGATGAGAAACACAGTATCCTGCAACTCACTGTTGCCACAAACAAAACAAGGTGGCCATTTGTGCTCTCTCATCTTAATAGCAGAGACAAAATGAGTGTCTGTGGCTACTCTCCTCCAGAGTTCTAAAAATGTGGAAAGCCCCAGTAATCAAACACCGTAAGATGGTGACTCATCTGGAAGTCTAGAAATGCTCTCAGTCCCTGATCTTCTGGGAAGACCTAGATATTCTCCGCCTCTGACATGCAGGGGCTTTCCTCCCATCTCTGACCTGTTTGTGGTACCTGACCTTCAGCTTCAGCCTTTCAGCTTTGGTCAATGTCCCTTGAAATTTCCACTCAGAGCCGGAATTAATTATTCATCAGCTTCCTAGGTGGCGCTGTGATGTCGTTGCCAAGTACGCCCTAATAAGCAAATTGGTTACAGGAACAGGTTCATTTTGACTATGACTAGAATAGTACATCCCCTTTCTGATCGGCATTATGGGTAATGACTTTCTCCCCATTTCAATGACCAGTTAGTTTTATTTTAGTGCTGTTGCTTGTTTCCACCTCAGATAACTGAGAGGGTTTTTATAACATGGATCAATGGTGAAAGATCTGCATTCTTGCTTCATGTCCCTTAAAGGAAAATACGAGTCTCCTTCTAAACTACATGGATTGCAAATTCTTGGAGAGCTAAGTTGGAGAGAGTAATGGCCTTCCTTCTGGAAAATTCCTGGTGAATTGACATCATTGGAATTTCCCCAGCCAACTGTCTTAACGACCCTAAGACTCCAAGGTATTACTGTATTAATTATATAGAATTGCGCCTATTTGAAATAATAATAGCATTACCCTCTGTTGACATGGTATTTTAGGTTTTATCTTGCCTTTTTGCACTATATGTACACATCGGAGTTTGTGTCTCTTGGGGGAAGAAGCTGTATTTAGGCTAAAAAAAAAGCCTCCACAATATATAATCTGCTCATTTTGAGCCAGCTACAACCTACTCCTTAAAACATTTCCTTAATTGGTTCCTGATCTCTTTACTAATCACTGACTGGTGCACAATACTGCCACCTTCAGGTAAGTCTAGGAAATCTCCTTTGATGTGGAAAGATGTTGGCGTTCCCAGTATGAGGCTGGAGTATCCACAAGAAATGGATGAAACAATATTTGTTTGAGTTGCAAAGCCAGGAAAGAAAGGATTGTGCTGTTGGGATGTCCCAACAATTGTGAGGAGGGAATTTTAGTTGTTTTAACAAAAGCAAAGTGAAAGCGGGCATTTATGAGAGTTCTTGGGGGTTTCCACAGGAGTGGGATGAATGCCCCGGCTCCAAATACTTAAGGAGCAACTCACAGATGAAATGTCAGCTGGCACAGTTTGCTTACTGTTAACCGCATTGCCTGAGATCTGTGCCTCTCTGCGGAAGTGCTTTTTGTCATCAAGGTCACTTGGAGGTCCCTCCTCCTCCTGGTTTTCTTTTGTGGCTGAAGGTCACCAGTTTTCTGATGGCCCCACGTTAGCATGCAATCAAAAGACATCTTTGTCCCACACTCTGTTGGATTGCAAATGAATGTAGCAACTCACAGAAGCCTTGGAGGCTTTTCACTTTGATCTCTAAACTAGCTCAAACTTCCAGCGGCCCTGACTGTATCATGGACACTTTTTGCTCAAATGTCTGCTGTATCAGGGACATCCATTTTAAGCAAGTTGGAGCAGGCTTTCTGGTTAGGCACTGGCCAGGAAAGCTGGCTATGAAGAACTCATCTTCAGCATGCTCTCCTCTGTTTCCACTCCTATGGAAAATATGAAGTGCTCAGGGAAGGCCAGTAAGCCTGTAACCAACTCCCAGACTCCTCAAGCTTAGAACAGGTCTACCATGTGCCTGAAATCTGACCATCAGAGAAGGTGATCTTTTATTGTTTTCAAATAGTCTGTTTATCACACGATAAGATGGCAATAATATTTCCTCCCTTTGATGCATGGAAGACTATCAGAAATCCCACCCACTCTTGCTGGTTTTGTTCAGCTTATGCAATGTTACTCTATGTATAAAAGCTGTGTTTATCCAGCCCTAGACATCTAAGATCCATTGACTGCTAGAAACTTCCAAGTGTCATTTTTGGCTTGTGGTGATCACTGGTCAGAACTGAAAGTGAGTAGTGAGCCAGCATAAGGAAGAGCACAGGGAACTCCAGAGTCCTGATGGGATGGGAAGGGATGTCCTGCAAAGCAGGAGAGGGAAGTCGTCAGGGAGCAAGGGAAGCTGAGACTGAGACACAAGACAGGGGTTTGCTCTGTCCAGTTGTTCAATTACACTTTCATTAAAGAGTATTTTACACACGGATCTGAAGTTCATTTGAAAGGGTGACTTGTCGGTATTTACAGACTGCTTGGTCTGAAAATCGGTATAATGGAGAGGGAAGACTAGAGGGGAAAAAAAACAAGAGAGGGAGAAAGAATGAGGGGGGAGGGAGAGACAGAGAAAGAGAGACAGGGATTAGTCAAAGCCAGCATCTAAGCAGTATGGTTCAAGATGACTCTCTCAAATCCCAGCTCCAGCTCCACACAGCGATGAGGTCAAACCACCCAGCCAAATGATCACTGTTTATCTTTTACATTTAAAAGAATCCCTATAAATCACTAATGTTCTAATAAAAGAGGATGCTGAAAAGCTATTAGAGAACAAACTATAATCGTATAATGCCAGATAATTAGCTTGAAATATGTCTGATACAGCAGTTTAGCTGAAGAATTAAATGTTATTGCTGAGAATTATAGCAAGCCACGGTGCCCAGAGTTACAAGACGAAATGACACAGCAGAGAGGATGTTTCTCCCCCCCCCATATTACATTTGTCTCAGCATCTATTCCGAATGCCTAATGTGTTTGCTTATCCTAATGACCACACTGAGCTCCATTAGAAGGCATAATTTGAGGATTTCCATTTTAAATCTAACTGACCCAGTCTCTTAATTGTTATCTGTGTCCAGAATGAAGATGGTTTCTCTGCGTACTGAGGGCTGAGCAGAACCCCATACCTACAGGTGCCTTACCGATGCAAAGTCAAAGGCCGTGGGATTGCTTAACAATTGACGTCTGGGCCAACAAGAGCAAACAAAACTGCCCAGAAAACTGAAGCCATGCGTTTCTAAATAAGGCATGTAAAGTGTTGCATAAGATCTACCAACGGTTCGTGTTGGTGGACCCAGAACCCCAGAGGCTGTGGAAGGAGAACACAAGTTCCAGGCTAGCCTGGCCTATACAGAAAACTGTCAGTGTCACAGAAAGACAAACAGAAGTAACACCAGCAAGAGTGTCCATCATTCTTATAAATCCACTTAACATGTGATCGTAGCTCAGATAGGAAACTGTATTAAGATTAAACATCAAATAAAGGACTGGGGCCAAAATATTAACTTTGCTATCCTGAGAGGTCTTTTTCATTCACATGGGCCATTCATCTTTTATTCATTCATTCACATAGTTCACAAATATTTATGGCACAGAACAATGACAATTTAGTTAGAAGTCTTTTATAATGTCCCATGTAAGAAGTCAATTCTAGCTGGTATCAGCAACCAGACTGGGAGTGTGGGGTGGGGGTGGGGGGAGATGTTTTATCCATGTGACTCAAGTCAAGCCACTTACCCACTCATGAATTTCCATTCAGAGTCTACAAGACTTTCCTGTATGTTGTTTTATTCCCCTAAAGCATATTATATTTACGTTAATTCTTAAACTACATCTTAGACTAGAAGACATTAATGTCTTCAAACCCTGCAAGACTTCTCATTAACAGTTGCCACCCAAGCACCTTCCATTAACTGATGAGCATAAACTCCTGACTAGTCTCCATGACTACAAAACGCAGGAAGTGACACGTGGAAGCTGCCTTCTAAGTCTAATGCTTTGGGCCATTTCCAGACTGCTAAACCTGTGGAGGTTGACCAATAGCATTGAGAAGCCCATGAGGCACAGATCCCTAGGAACAGTTAACGAAACAATATTTGTTAGAGTTGTAAGCTTAGAGAGAAAAGCCTAGGTTGCAGAGATGTTTTTAAGTTATAAAGAGGGAATTTGTAAGTTATTTTAATGAAAGCTAAATGAAAACCGGAATTCAAAAGCGCTGCACTGCCCACTACTCAGCTGCCTTGGAAGGAGACTAGTAATTCTGCAGCATTGTGAATTTGTCATCAGGAGTAACTGAGTTCTTCAGCCTCCATTCTCTGTTTCAGATGAAACTGAAGCTTCTCAGAGTGACAAGCACTCTCAAGGGACTCTCTGTCTACGTCAGCTGCTCTGTTTTACTCTTACACACTTCTTGCTTGATGGGCTAAGCCACGATCACAGCTCGTATTCATTCTTTATCCTGAGAATAAAAAACGGTTTTCTCACGTGTGCGCTCGTTCTCTCTCTCTCTCTCTCTCTCTCTCTCTCTCTCTCTCTCTCTCTCTCTCTCTCTCTCTCTCTCTCTCTCCCTCTCTCTCCCTAAATGATAAAGCTGTATTTGACCACTTGGAGTAATTCATGCACCTGATGATACCTGCAATATTGAGGAACACTAGAAAGCTTTTCAGATCTATAGATGGTAAAGTAATGAGCTGACAGAACTTCAGAAAGAGCCCCTTCCTGCTTAAAGAGCCCGGAGCGATGCGGTAACTGCCAGAGCAGTGACAACTCTCAGCTTCTAGAAAACAATATCCCAGGATTTATGGCTCTAATGAGAACATGGGTGGAAACAAGGGGAGCATTTAGACCAAAGAAATGTGCCTGAGAGTAAATACCTCTGTGGCATTTGCTCCATTCAAGAGCATAACTATTATACAATTGCGGGTTTGGTTTCCTACTATTAAGCCCTAGGGCTGAAGGACAAAGAGGAAGAGGAGAGGTAAATGGAAGGAAGGATGGCTTTCCACAAGCGCTGAATATTGAAGGTGGTGGTTAACAGCATATGCTTAGTAGTCACCCATTGACGGGACAACTATTTATAGCACCTATTCTATGCCAAGTCCAGGGCTAGGTTCTTGAGGTAAGACATGGCTTCCTATCTCCTGAAGTTCCTGTCAAGTCAAGGAAGATAGAAATCAAATTGCTATAAATGGAAGGCTAAGAATGTGAATGGGAGCATGTGCTGATGGAGCCTCACCCTATTGCAAGGCATACAAAGAAATCAGAAAAGGGAACACAAGGGTCATGTCCTCCTTGTGGAATGTGCTTGTAACTTCTCAACACCATAGTGAAACAGCTCACACTGGTCATTTATGAGGAGAAATGTCTTAGTTAGGGTTACTATTGCTATGATGGAACACCATGACTAAAAGTACGTTTAAGAGGAAAAGGTTCATATGGCTTACACTTTCCTATTGGTAGTTCATCATTGAAGGAAATCAGACAGGAACTCAAACAGAGCAGGAAGCTGAAGGCAGAAGCTGATGCAGAGGCCATGGAGGGTTGCTGCTGACTAGCTTTGTCCTCATGGCTTGCTCTGCCTGCTTTCTTATAGAACCCAGGACCACCAGCCCAGGGGTGACACCACCCACAGTATGTTGGGTCCTCTCCCATCAATCACTGTTTAAGAAAATGTCCTGCAGGCTTGCCCACAGCCCTGTCTTATGGATGCATTTTCTTAAATAGGTTCCTGCCTCTCAGATGCTTTTAGCTTGAGTCAAGTTGACATAAAACTATTCAGCACAAGAAGGAAGTTTATTCTTGTACCATTTTGAAGCCTCTAGACCATGGCATTTGTATCATCTCACTTTTTGGCAAATATTTCCTGGTAAATGCAGGTGAAGATGGCAAGCATCATCAATCTCTTGAGCTGGAAGGAAAGCACAGTTGAACAGGGTCAAACCGAGACTTTCACCATAACCTGGATGTGAGAACTGCCAAGCCCCTCAAAAACCTTCTCAGAGCATGCCCACATTGACTGAACACCTTTAACCTTGGGTTTACCTCACACAGGTTTACCTTTAACCTGGGTTTTACCAGGGTTTGACACCCTGGACCCAAGATTTTTAGCCATGATGGAGATTTGGAAAATACAAATCCTATTCAAACTACAGCACAGGATGTGGACAATAATAGTTTACCCAAAGATCAAATTAAGTGATAGAAAAGACAAAACACTGAAAGAGAACAATTAGAGTTGACAAACTCAATCTGGTCAAAGCCTGGTTCTGCAAATAAATTTTTATCAAACCCGAGTCCTCTGTGTTCACTCACACAGGGCTTTAGGCCATTTTCACAGCACAAGAGCAAGTGAGTAGTTACTCAATACAAGTTCTTCTCTTACATTACAGCTGTTTGAGCAGTAGATTTTGGTAAATGATATTCAAGGAGTGAAAGCAAGGGCACACACCAGACCTGATGATACATATATCTTGAATCTTAGCTAATCAGAACATGTAAGCCACCAATTCATCTCAAAATAAAATAGAAATAAACACTATGAAACTAATTTTGTGAACCCAGGATTATACTGATTCTAAAACTTGTTAAACACACACAAAGAAAGAAAACTATATCTAATCTTCCTGATAAACATGGATGAGAAATTCTTTTTCATTGTTTTGTTTTTCTTTTTTGTTTTTGTTTTTTTAAGACAGAGTTTCTCTGTATAACAGCCCTGGTTGTCCTAGAACTCCCTCTGTAGACCAGGCTGGCCTCAAACTCACAGAGATCCCCCTGCCTCTGCCTCCAGAGTGCTGGGATTAAAGGCATGCTCCAGCACGCCAGGAGAGAAATTGTTAATGCTTACAAACTGAATTCAGCAATACTTTTCCTTAGTTTACTCTTTTATTGAACTGCCTTATTCCAGGGATATAAGAATGATATGGTGTATGAAGAACTATAAATATACATAACATTAATACATTTAAACCCAGAAATCACATGATCACATAAATAGATGCAGAAAAGGCCTTTGACAAAAAACATTCTTTCATCATAAAGAAGAAAACCTTGGCCAGGTGGTGGTGGTGCACACCTTTAATCCCAGCACTCAGGAGGCAGAGCCAGTCAGATCTCTGAGAGTTCAAGGCCAGCCTGTTCTACAGAGTGAGATCCAGGACAGGCCCCAAAACTACACAGAGAAACCCTGTCTCAAAAAAATAAAAATAAAGAAAACCTCTGAAGAAACTAAGAATAGGTGGAATATAGCTCAACACAATAACAGCTAAATATAGTAAAACTAGAACAAATATAGTAAGTGGCAAAGTATTTCCACAAACATCAGGAACAAGACAATTGTGCTCTCTTTCTAACCTCTTATTCAATATAGTGCCAAAGTACACATTATAGAAATAAGACAAGAGAAAGAAATAGGAGAGGTACAAATAGGAAATGAGGTCAAATTACCCCTATTTGTAGACAATGTGATTCATGTATAAAAGACCATATAGACTCCCCTGGAAAATTCTCAGACCCAATAAACACTTTCAGTAAAGTGTAAAGATACAAAGTTAGTATACAAAAATCAGTAGCTTACCTACCTACCCATAAAAACATATTCAGCAAGAAACTAGGAAAAAATCCATTTATAAGAACTTTAGATATTAAAACCTTGGAATGAACTTAACCAAGGGAGTGAGAGACCCTTATAATGAAAAAATTTAAAATACTAGAGAAATTGGAGAGGATACTAGAAGACAGACAAACTTCCAAACTCACAGACTGACAAAATTAATATTGTAAAAATGGCTGTATTACCGAAAGCTATCTGCAGACTCATTCCACACAATGCAATTATATAAAGGTTGATATATCATTCCATTCAAATGCAGCAAAAAAAAAAGAAATTAGAGAGAGATTTACCTGAGCTCAGGAAAAAACTTTAAAAGCCAATGGAAGAGAGAATAATGTGGATAAATAACCTTTTTAAAAAAAATAAGAAGGAATGAGATACACAGGAATTAAGAGTTGGTATAGATCCAACATGGTACATGCACAAACATTAGTAGAATAAAAGCTTTTTGAAATTAATATTTGTGGGGATATATCTGAGGAGATAGCCCCATTGGTAAAGTGCTTGTTACATAAACATGATGGACTTTGAGTTCCAGAACAAGCAAAAATATCAGGTATGGTGTTGCATACTTACATTCTCATGCTTGGCGGGGGCAGAGACAGGAGGATCCCATGGGGCTCACCAGCCAACCCATGTAGCCTAATTAGTGAATTCTTGGTCCAGGAGAGACTGCCACAAAGGAGGTAGACAGCATTCCTAAGTTCCTAAGGATGGCACCCAAGGTTGTCCCTTGGCCTCCACATACACCTAGAGACACATGCAATGCACTCCATACACATGCACCTGCACATACACACAAACATGCACAACAAAACATGAATAAGATAAAACACATGCTAATAAAATAAATGAAATTAGTATTTATAATATAATTCAATAAAAAGTATAATATATTAAATTATAATATCATAAAATATTAGCAATTTGGAGAAAAATATAGCCTCACCACATCACACATGCACATTCATACATACATTGGAGAAACAAGGGTTGGAAGAGTGTCATGATTAAGCATGTAGCGCTGACAATTTAGCATAGTTAGACTGGAATTTAATCCCACTCTACAGTTTAGTGGGCTGTGTGTTAAGATATATCAGTGGAGGATTCTCCCATGGGGCAAAGCGATTGAGAGACTCCAGGCCTATAGACTGAAGATGGATGCCTCAACACTGCAGAGAAACTTTGAATGACTGTCCAAGCAAACAGCTGTCTCTGTCATTCTAGATTTTTGGAAGTTGCTTACAATGCTCTTACTGTTTACTTAGGTATTATTATATCCTTCTGAGGTCTTTGATGTAGTTAAAGACTAGATAGTTATAATTTTGCTTAGTTATGATAAAAGATAAGTTAGATATGAAACCTTAGACTCACAAATATAGGATAAATAGAATATTTTCTTTGAATTTGCCCAATATAAATAGATTAGATATTATAACTGTAATACTTGCTTGATAACTGTTCTATTATATGTAATTTTACTATGTTAAAGCTCAAACCTTCCCTTTTGATTAAAAAGAAAAGGGGAAGTGATGGGGGAATGTCTTTCTGTGTGCTATGAATATGTGTTGCTCTGATTAGTTGATAAATAAAATGCTGATTGGCCAGTAGCCAGGCAGGAAGTATAGGTGGGCAAGCAGACAAGAATTCTGGGAAGAGGAAAACAGTCAGGGGAGACACCAACCCACCATCCAGGGAGCAGCATGTAATGACACACAGGTAAAGCCACGGAACATATGGCAACATATGGATTAACAGAAATGGGCTGAGTTTAAGTGTAAGTGAAGTCAGTAGTTAGCCTGAGCTAATGGCCAAGCAGTTTTAATTAATATAAGCCTCTGTGTGTTTATTTAGTTCTGAGCAGCTGCAGACCTGGTGGGACACTTTCAGCTACAGAGCTATATCATTTAATTTTGCAAGTTGTACCATATCTTTGTGCCTGTTTTTCTTTAAAAATACTTGGTGGTAACTAAGGTAAGTTTGCTATGAGGCTTGGAAGAGTTAATGCATGTTTTAATATTTTCCAACACACAGTCAACACTCTACATGTTCATCACTGTGATGGGGGGAAAATCACAATAAAAACATCATTTTTATTTGAACATTTTCCACACTGTGCTTATTCTATCATGTAACATGAATGGGAGTCTGGGAGATTTACAAGTGAGTAAGATGTGTCCCATCTTCAGAGAGCAGAGTCTGTACTTGAGTATGAGTTCGCAGCATATCTAGTCACTACTATGCTGCAAAGGTGAGTTTGGGGGCAAAATAGCAGCTGCCCAGCACAGCTTGAACATGTTGCAGACCTAATTTTTTGTTCATGCTATTTGAAAATGCTTCCTGTAATAAATTCACTCTGCTCCATATGTGAGCTGTCATTCATCATTGCAATACTATTCTTTCGGGGAAACAGATTATGAATAGTATAATGACTATGGCCAATAATAAACAAGGTTATTTGCTGCTTGCTCTGAAGGAAATAAATCAGCCCAAAAGTAGTTGCATTCCCTAATGTACCACCCCCATCTCCCAAGAGATGGGTAGTATCTGCAATTTAAAATATTTGACTGATCAGCCCCAAATCAAGACGCATTACATCAATGCTGCAGAAAAATTTTCAAATATTTCAGGATCTTTGCAAAGAATTTAGGGTATGTTCCAGTTCCTAACTTCATAATTCAAACCTACTTGCAGCGCATTGCATTTTGAAATGAACTCCTTCTGGTTTGGGGTAGCTGTCTACTTAGTTTGGATAGTACCCGGCACATTGTATCTACACCAAGCCAGTCCTTCTACAAGTCTTAGCTCTTCAAACACCTGTGAATTTTGAAGGACGTGAACCTCTGAACCAAAGCACTCCACCTGCCTTTCAGTCTTCTCGCAGCTGTGTGGCTGGTGAAGACACCAAGTTTCCAGTTAGGTAGGAAGCACAGTGGGCTATGAGTCGCTAACCCATCTAGTAATTCTCTGAGTCTTTGCATCCTCATGGCAAAAGGGAAGAAGGCCTGAGAATGGCCTTTAACGTCATTTCCAAATATGACCCTGTATGAATTTTCTACGCAGTTTTATCCCTGGCCTGAACCTGGAACCACAATCTCACCCATTTACTTTGGAAACCTTCCCCTGGACCAAGTCTGCCGTCCACTTCGAGTAAAATTCCGCCATGAAATCCTCTCTCCCAGTTTCGATGTGGTCTCACTTCATCTGTTGCTACCTCTCCATTTACTATGGGGCAGCTGTCAGCCAATCACTTAGCGACACTTCTTGGACTCTGCTTCCCCATCGAGGAAATAAAAGTAATATCACTGGGTCGTTGTGAAATTGGGGGGATATGGGAATGAACCGTGGAGCACGCTGCATAAACAGAATGAAATGGGGATCATTACAAGGAGGCTTTCCCTGAAAACTGAAAAGCACCCTGGGTCACAGGGGTATATCTTTAACATCACTGTTATTGTTATCACAGAATGTGTGACATTTAAATCTTGTTGACCTCGGGTTTGAGAACTTGTATTACACTTTGACTGAGCATTGTAAATCTGGCCTGACGTTGATGAAATGTGCCCGATTGCTTTCCATACACCAATCTTCTGAGTGGGTGGTCACACTCAGCAGAAAATTGCCTCTGCCTTTTAATGTAATTATGGTGCAATTACGAAGTGCATATCATCTTGCTAAGGCTGACTGTATAAGTTAAACATATCAATTTTTCGTCACAGCCAAGAAACTAAACAGAGCATACTAAAAAAAAAAAAAAAATTACATGATTCTGATGTTGGTGAAATGCTGACGGAAATTCCATTTCTTATGTCTCTAGTGGTCACATTGCACCAGCTCACCACTTCTCTTTTTCATGATGTTTATATCTTTTTCCTGTCCTTCAATACCTTATACTCTTCACATGGGGCATGAGTTTTCTTCCTTTCAGTCCAGGAAGGAGTTAGTAATAGCTTAATAATGAAATGGATTAAATATGTTCTAATTTGTAAGCTTCATCAGATTGCAACCGATTCAACATCTGGGAGGTATCTTTTGTTTTAATTTGACTGTGTTTTGTTGGCAGGCTGGCCCTGAATTCATGATCCTACTGCCTGTGCACCTCCATACCCAGCTAGCTAGTTAGCCCTGAAGGTCCTGAAACCCACTATGTACATTAGTCAGGTATCAGACCCAGAGATCTATCGGCCTCTGCCTTTTGGGTGCTCAGATTAAAGGTGTGATTTAGGTCTGATTTGTCATTTCTACTGTCTTTTCTTTGCCACAGACTCCTTTCAAGAATGTTCTGCAAAAGCCACCACGGAGCCAGGTGGTGGTGACACATGCCTTTAATCCCAGCACTTGGGAGGCAGAAGCAAACTGATCTCTGTGAGTTCAAGGCCAGCCTGGTCTACAGAGCAAGTTCCAGAACACCCAGGGCTGTTACACAGAGAAATCCTGTCTTGGAAAACAAAAACAAATGAAAAAACAAAAAAGCCATCCAGGCACTTCTCCAAAAACTTTCACCAAAGCTTACCATTGGCCACACAGTCTAGTGATTGACAGGTTTAGTGAGCCCTTTGTAACACCTATTCTATTCGATCTCCACTGCAGATCTTGCTGTGAATGGCCACCCATTCATTCCAAAACTCTTCTCCCTTGACACCCATAATGGACAGCTCCCCAGTGTAACTCCCATCTGCCTCATCCTTATTGGTTATCAATTTTTACTTTGTAAGACAGATGTACCACCAACTACACTACACACAGACTCAAAGCCAACCCTACTTTTCTATGTAGTAAGCAATTCAGAAGCCCAGGCATAACTAGTGGGTGGCCAGAGGATAGGTGTGAATCAGCATGTCAAAACATAGTGTAGAAGAGCAAGACTTAAGGAACTAGAGTGGATTTCATCGCACTTGACCAAGAACCACTTTGAGGGAGGCCTTGGTTTTCATCTACAGAATGTCTTTCACTGGTAGAGCCACTTATTCCCTTAAGAGTTTAAAGTTGAACCTAACACCCAGAGGAGAGAATTTCTCTGTGTTAATGATATCATAGAGTAAAGCTTTGGTTTTTAACACTTTAGGGCTTATTGTATGATAGGAATCATAATAGATGCTAAAAAAAATTAGTTTTGAATAAAAAAGAAAATCACAGGATTAGTGGTTAGCTACAGTGTAACCTCTCTGGACTCAGTTTCCAAATCTGTAAAATGAGACAAGATTTAATGGTTTTGTGTGTTTTTTATTTAAAACATTTCTTGTTTTATAAAAAATATTACTGGAACAATCTAATGATTCTTTTATAATATAGAAACTAAATTCCATAGACTATTCTTTGGTCAAAAGAATATTAAGTCAAAGATGGAAAGAATTTCTCTTTTTCTTTAAATATGTTCTCCTATTGCTGGATGAAATGTGTTAGTTCTGGAGAGAAGCCAATACAAGACTTAGACAAGAGTTAAGAGCCAATAGAGATATTGCATTTAATTATATTAAAAGCATATTGTAAATTTCCCATCAGTTACATTATAATTTCTCTCCATTAATCACGGAGGACTAATGTTTCTTGCTGGATCTCTTGTGTATAAAATTTGGATATATGTCTAAATTTCCTCAAGGCCTTGTCAACCTAAGATACACACACTTATGCGAGTGTGCATGCGAATGTGTGTGTGTCCTTCAGTCTTCCTCTCCCTCTCACCCACTCTCCCTCCCCTAGAGAAAAGTTGAGTTCCAAGTTTTAAAAAGTAGTTTGGTATAAGGCACATTGAATGTGAGTGACAGATACCTGCAGTGTTTGGAGAAAGAGATCCAAGCTGGTGGTAGGTGGAGCTGAAGGAATTGCCTGTCCTTTGTGGTGAGGCAGGAAGATGTGTGGCATTGTCTGTTGGGCTGAAAACTCAAGAGTCACAGCCGCTAATTCTGACTCTGCCATTAGCGTATTCTGTGACCTTGGAACAAATGATTCTGTAAGCTCTAGACCAGGCCAGCCACCTGAACGTCCCTCTTTATTGTAGCAGGGCTCCTCCCAGGGTTAACCTCCATTGACTTCATTTTTAATGCTGTATCCTTTTATGGAAGGCCACTATAAGAAGCAATAATATGAAGTCCCATGCTACTGTAAGCATCAATCTGTGTTGGTAGCCTCACTGGAGAGTGCATTTATAAAAAATCATGTGAAATAAACTCATAGAAATTAATTCTAAGAAAATTGCCTTTTCTAGGACCTTAGAACAGCAATTATGTATTAGTACAGGTAATATTTTCTGTGCTACCAAAATGCCCACAGATTTGCTTTTTATTTTTATTTTTAAATTTTAATTAGCAGAGTAAAAAAAGAATATACACTATATATGTATGTATCTATATATGTATGTGTATGTATGTGTGTGCCCAATCTGAAGTTAGTCACATTAAAATGTTAATATACTCACCCCAACCACTTAAGTTTTCTTCAAGTTTGTTTTCCAAAGTTGAAATCATTCTACACATACACTTGTGTACTCCCTTTGTTATACTATCACACTATAACAGCATCCATGTAATTAGAAAACTGAATCACCTTTGTTGTTATTAACAGACAGTCCAAATTAAGTGAAGAGTGGTAGCATCAGCCTCCATCATTAGCTGTAGTCATTTCCTTCCGGTGGTCCTTTTGGAACAATAGACATTTTGTGTTATGATAGATTGAAAGTCTTCACTATGGGAGCCTGTGAAGACACTAACTGCCATATTCACAAAGGTGTCAAGATGCAAACACAAGGCTTCCAGTGCAGGAGGCTTGTCCTCAACTTGTGGGACCTTGAAGGGTATGGGCCTTTGGGCAATACTGCCCTTGGGAAGGAGTGATGCTGGTCTCCTGGAGTGAGTTATTACAAAAGGCAAGTCCAGTCCTGAGTGTCTCTTGCCCCTCTCACACACACACACTGACAGGTTGTAACATGGCCATCTCCCAACCTTAGACGTTCAGCCTCCAAATCTGTGGGCCGAATAAACCTTTTTCCTTATCAAGTACTCAGCCTCTGGTATTTTGCTACAATAACATAAAACAGACTAGGACACATACACTTTTGTTTTAATAGATAATAAGGAATCTTCAACAATAGCTCATAATAAAAGAAAGTTTCTTTTCTTAATCAGCTTCTAAAGAACCCACTAAGGACAGTGACCAGTTATTTTAAGTGTGAAAACTATAGACTTACTTCCCATCTTGGGAATTCTCTCTTTTATCTGGCTTTTGAAATCTTTTTCTTCTCTTTTATCTTTACTCTTATAACACATCTCCTTTTCAATTCCCCCCAATGATCACAATCACTGTGAGTGATGGTATAATCACAAATTTGAGTCCTTTATCTTTCAGGGCAATGAACATTCGTCACTAAAATGACAAACAAGCTCATGGTAGCTCAAGAAAACCTACCCTCACTCATTTGGCAGAAAATCTGTTAAAGAGTGTTTACCAAGTGAATTTATCAAAAGAAGCTTTTAGAATCTCCACAAGGGTCAGAGATATGGTCTTGAGAGCTGAGCAGTTGGTCCCAGGGTGATGACAGCTTGGGACAACAAGGGAAAACATATTGTGTGGCTGACACATCATCTACTGACAGTTTCTAACATTGTAGGTCTTATTTCACACATTAAAATTTGAATTCTATTCATATACTTAGGTTTCTTTTTCACCCTTTGACACTTTCCATTTAGACATATACAGATTTTTATAGAAACAGTCATTTATATACTCACAGCCTAATATATATATATATAAATATTATACATATATATGTGTGTATAATTTCTTATCTATTTGGGTGGTCATCCCTTGAAATAGTATGTTGCTATGCAGCCCATGCTGGCCTTAATCACATGAACTTCCTATTTCTATCTCCTAAGTGCTAAGATCTCTAGAGAGTACCATCACACCTGGCAGCATCTATTATTTACAGGTTACTATAGTTACATATGGAACATGTTATGCTCATGCCACACATCTTATATGTATGGGTAATGAATGAAGAAGTGGATTAGGCGGTGTGCAATTTTCTAAAGCAGCAATTTTAAGTCATTTCCCTGCTAGTTTGTGGTCAAAGCCAGGATGTCAAGGCACTGTATCATTAACTAGATAGTCAAGATACAAAGCAGGGACCCAGAACTGGTAGATTTGATTATAACAAGTCAATGAGAAAAATCTCAGGTATAAAAGGATAGGCAACAAAAGGTGGCCCAAAGCCCAAAGTAGACAATAGTCTCATGTAGATTCTAACGCAGTTGCCTTGTAGGCTTATGTAAGATCTCAAGAGAAGCCTACAAAGTCATACTTCTTTTTGTGCCTAAACAATATCTGGAACTCTAACTTAAAGGTGGACAACACGCACTTGAAATCAAGACAAAAGATAGGCAGCATGCCCCTTCAATATACAACAAAGCAACAGATACACAAAGGCTCCTGTGATATATTTATCTCCTCTCTTGTGGCTATGCATTACTATTTACATGCATGTGAATTTCTTGCTAACTGTATCTTTTTGTTGACTTGCAATGCAAATAATTTCAGCATAGAAGAGGCAATCCCAAAGATTCATGGCTCCTTGAACATTAAACATTTATATTCCATGCAATAGTCTTACCGCAGTATT